>NC_134791.1:11541644-11554144 GCF_046742065.1 Oratosquilla oratoria | reverse complement strand
GGTTACGACTTACGTGATCAAAAAATCGGACGTCCGAAAGTTGGCATCGAAGTTGAACTATTTTGTGTTCTATTTTGACATGCAATGCGTTAATCACCCTGGAAATGTGCCAACTTTTTTCCACCATCACGGCAACAGAAAAGTTGCCGTCTGCCCTACTTTCCAGTTGGTGGAACTTGTTGCCCGTCGGAACAAAACACAAAAAAGTTGGCCCCGACACCATTCGGGCAACTTTATGATTGTTCGACTTTTGAATCGTGCAACTTATGATTGTTCGACTTTTGAATCGCGCAACTTATGATTGTTCGACTTTTGAATCACGCAACTATTAAAGTCAAGTGCGCTGGGTCTAACAATTGTTTCTTTGTCAATTTTCTCAAAATTATTCCGACGAAGTCAACTGGAGGCACCTGCACGTGGTACCCTGAGGTCTGGCATCGGTCCCCGGAATGGACTCAATGTCTCATCAAAGAGATCTATGGGCCTGGCTAGTGGCTGTCGCTGGTTCTCTGAGTGATTCACGATTCCTAAAAATAAATCAACAAAATCTTCTTAATCAAAGTCATTCTTCATTTTCTGTCTGCTGAAGATTCTTTCAGCTTGTGATCCGTAGGGCCTTCAACTGAATAAAGTCGTCACTCAGTTTTTTTCATAAAAGTGGGCACTTCATGAAATAATTAGATAACAAATAAAACGTTCATTGTGGATTGCCAAAGATACGCAAGTAATTAATTACCAGTGCACCCAGTACAGACATCATTACCAACACAATTACCTCGCCCCTGTTCACGCCCGGGCCGCCCTGGGTACGCGGGAGACCATGAGGCGAGACTCCCAACGAAGGGCAAAGACGAAAGAAGAGAAAGAGAGAAAAAGAAATAGACAGATAAAAGGAGATAGGGAGACAGGGGGGGGAGAGGGAGAAACAGAGACAGGCACAGAGAGAGAGAGAGAGGAGGGAATAGGGGAGAGGGAGAGAGAGAGGGGGAGGTGCGAAGAAAAGGATGAGTGGGGATTACTGGAAGGAAGGGGGGAATGGGGGGTGAGGGTGGAAGGGGAGGGGGAGAGGAGGGGAGGAAAGAGAAGGGGAGGGGAAGGGGGGGGAACTAGCAGACGGCTGCAAACCTCGCTTCATAATTACATTGATTCATTGGGTCCTTGCTCGACCGCACGACGTCGATCGGGACTTGGGGGTGGGGGGAGGGAAGGGGGGGCTACTCGTGCGGGCGTGCGGATGTGTGGAAGAGGGTGAAGGGGCGAGTGGGTGGGTGGGTGGGTGGGTGGATGGGTGTGGGGAGGAGGAGGAGATGGAAGAGGTGGAAGAGGAAAGGGGGGTTGTCAAGAGACGCGTGGATTGTGTGATTTTCATTTCCATATTAAAACTCTCAGCCTATTGACCCGCCTCGAGAAAATTAATCCAATTTGACTCCGATATTGCAATGCAATGAACCAGATTTCGAGCAAATTTGACCTTTATGGCGGAGCAGCCCAAGGACCCCTCGAGTTTGGCAAGTGGCTGAGTGTTTAGGGGTAAGGGGGCCCGGCTTGTTCAAGTTACGAGCATCATTTTTGAGGGAAATTTATTCGGCGTCTCTCCACTCTATATGTTCCCACTGTCAGTAATTGGGGACTTTTCCATCCTGGGCCCGTCTCGAGCCTGCCCCTCGACTGCTGCCCGACCGGCCCTTGGCTCACCCTTCGTCTCCAAGAGTGCCTGCCTGCCTGTCCGCCTGCCTCTCTGCCCCTCTGTCCCTCTGTCTCCTCTGCTTGCCGGCCTGCCTCCTTCTTCTCTGCCTGACTGACTGCCTGACTGCATGAGTGCATGGCCAGCTCTAGCGCTTCTAGTCATATCCACTGGGTGTCGAACCCCCTCCCCCTTCCCCCTTCCCCCCTCCCCCAATAGTGCCACGTGATACTCTCTCCTGGCTAAACTGTGCATGACCTTGTGATTTTCGTGACCGAATTTTTTTTCTTTATTTTTACGAGTAATGCCACTGTATAGATGTCTGGGAGAGTCTACAAGGGTAGTATTTGTACACTTATGTGTGCGTGCATAGACACACACACACACACATACACACACATGCGCGCGCGCACACACACATACACACACATGCGCGCGCGCGCACACACACACACACACACACACACACACACATACACACACGACTAAACACTTTGGAGGCTTACGTCAGGAGACGCTTATATATATAACCGTCACCTTTGCCTTGTGTGTTTGGACAACCAGGGCAAGTGGCATTCACCGGTTGACGTTGGGGTCGAACCCAGGTCCACATCGTTACGAGGCGAGATCGAAGCCCAACACACCGCGAGAGCACATTCCTGGTCAGAGCACCAATAAGAAGTCCTCGATGACAAACTCTTGGGCGCCACAGTGACTATTTTGATTAAAATATGAATATTCTGAACAATTTCAAAATTATTATATACTAGAAAGTAATGTATCTATGAAGGTGGATTAGGGGCGTTTCTAGGGTTTTGATCAAGTTTCTTGTTTGACTACAACAAGCTCTGTTGATTTCTACTTTTCTTTTGATAAAACCTTCTACCCGATTGTTTATGTCTATTATATATTCCTCCTCTTGTGTGTGTGTTTTTTTTTTTCAAAAATCGCCAGAGGCTTCTTAGCCCCCGTTCTTCATGTGTGAAAAAGTCGAATAAGTGGCAGATTTTGAGAGACGTTCTTCTCGAAAATTTCTTTCACCGAAGTAGCTCGAACTCGTCGTTCAACTTCGAATGTCGTTTCTTTTACTGGAAAGGAGTCCCCGAACGAAGCTTATCGAAGAACAAAACAAAAATGCACAAACACGGAGAACACAGGTAACACTCGCATAGGCTGACGGTTAGCATAGGACTGTGCTTACTACGGAAGCTCAGGCAACACTTGTCACAACATGAAGGCTCAACGTGGTCCAACTGGACTTCCAACATCTATCAGTTACAGTCATGAAATAGTGTCTCGTCGCCTCTCATTGTCAATACGATTATTAATGATGGCCAAGTCACTGCAGAGAAATGGATGCGCAGAAAAATTGTATACAAATACAGTATATATATATATATATATATATATATATATATATATATATATATATATATATATATATATATATATATATATATACATATATTAGAATATTATCTGGTGTCATGATGAACAGGGATATATAGGCTACACCGAAAGAAAAAAAACAAGTGAGGAATAAAATCAGACTAAGACTCCTGTGGTTCCCATTCCCACTTACATCCTGTCAGAATGTATGAATATATATATATATATATATATATGTATATATATATATATATATATATGCACATATATAATATATACATATATATACATATATATATATGTATATATATATATATATATACATATTTATACATATACTTATATATGTATATATACATATATATATATGTATGTATATGTGTATATATATATATATATATATATATATATATATCCTCACATACATATTAGTATAATATCCATGCTAAAATGCTCCAGTTGAATTACTTGCCAGTACAAGTGCGAGCCGCGACATTTTTGGCAAAATAAAGTCAAGACCTGAAATCTTCAAAACATGCAGCAGCTTTGGAGTTTCCAGGAAATGTTTTGAATTTCTGTATAACAAAATTTTATCCTTGGAGCGAAGCGCCCGCCGCGGTTGAGGGGGAGAGGGGGAGGGGGAGGGGGAAGGCCAGGGGGGAGGGAGGGAGGTGGGGCTGAGCTCAACGACACCATTAATTCAGACTTTAGGAACCAATAAACAGGCGCGGCGAAAAGCACAAACATGAACTAACCAAATGTTGCGGTCCAGTTGCGGACACGGTTGCGGACACTCCCCGACTCGCCCTCCCCGCCCACGTCGCCGTCATCAGGGACGGAGAGAGCCTCGGCAACGATCTAGGTTCTTCGCCGTAGTTAACTCCCACACAAACACGACCATAAACATGACCACAAACACTAGCGAGGAAACATACGCCTTTGACTAGATTGTGCGTGTGTATGTGTGTGTGTGAGTTTTTGTGTGTACATGTACGTGTATGTGTGTGTGTGTACGAGTATGAGAGTGTGTTTGTGTACGTGTGTGTGTGTATGCTTGTATACGTGTATGTGTGTGTGTATTTGTGTGTGTGTGTGCGCGTTTGTGTGTGTTTGTGCGTGTGCCCAACCCCAACATCTGTTAACAGAAGCGGAGTGAGCCTTGGCTCTCAATGGCAAATAAAGAGTTAAAGAGTCGCTCTTGTGTCGAGGAGCGGCACGTCGGACGACCGCCGTGCCACCACTTGACTCTCGTAGAAACGGCTGGCACTCCCCCCTCCCCCTTCCCCCTCCCCCCAACAGGACCACGGGACCCACCCCACTTCGCCCTCGAGCCAATCTCCCAAGGGTGAGCAAGAGAGAGAAAGAAGGAAAGAAAATAGAGAGAGAGAGAGAGGGAGAAACGGGGAGATAGAATGAGAAGGAGAGAGCGAAGAAAAGAGTGAGAAAAGGAGGGAGAGAGGGATGGACAAGGCAAAGGAAGGATTGAGGAGGAAGAGGAGGGATTGAGGAGGAAGAAAAGGGAAGGAGGAAGGGATAACGAAGAGCATCGAAAGAATCTCCGTTGACTTCAGCATAAACCCAAAAAAGGAAAGGGAGGAGGAGGAGGAGGAGGAGGAGGGTGGAGGTCAGCATAGCATGAGAGAGTTCAATCAAGTGCCAGCATTGAGCCCCAAGCCAGAGTGGAACAGAGGAGCAGAAGGAGGAGGAGGAGGAGGAGGAGGAGGAGGAAGAGGAGGAGGAGGAGAGAGTGGAGGAAGAGAACACACCAAGAGCGAAAAAAAAGAGTCCACCTAAAAAGTCTACAAGGTTTAAAAGGTGTCTCAAGCCGAAGACTAAATACTAAGAGACCTCACACAAGAACTCACGGGAAGTGGGGGGGGGCGAGGTCGAGGAGCACCGGGTGGGGGTGGGGGAGGTCACCGTGGGAGGGTGGAAGGGGGAGGGGGAGGGGGGAGGATGGATAGAAACCTGGGGATGGATAAAGAAGTTGGTCGAGGAGCACGAGGGGCAGCGGAGGTCACCGGGGGAGGGGGGGAGAGGGAGGGGGAGGGAGAGGGGGAGAGGGACGGGGGAGGGGGTGCATTGGATAAACCAAGAGTTCTAAGAGTTATCGGTCCACAGAGCGGGTGAGTGTGGGAGGGGGAGAGGAGGGGGAGGATGGATAGAAATCGGTGAGATGGATAAAGAAGTTGGATTCGTGAAAGAGCTGCTACAAGTACCCCCGCACCCCCCTCCTCCTTATCCCCCTTCCCCCTTCCCCCTCCTCCTTATCCCCCTCCCCCTCCCCCTCCCCCTTCCCTCCTTTTCCCCCTGTGACGCGGCCACAGCATTTAGGACGCACGCAAGAGGCGGGAGATTTAGGATGAGCGCATATACGATAAAAGAAAGGATAACCTACCTATAATTTCAATAACTAAAAAGAAGTCATTAAAATAATCTAATTAGGAGAGAGAAAAATTATAAGTAAACGACTTCGGCATAAAATGATTCGTCTAAAAGTACAGTTTGTAGTTTATAAGGGATGCTTGACTCGATTGGGCTCTTGGGACAGAAGAGAGAGAGAGAGAGAGAGAGAGAGAGAGAGAGAGAGAGAGAGAGAGAGAGAGAGAGAGAACGAGAGAGAGAGGGAGAGAGAAGGAGGGAGATGTGAAACAACTGGGGTAGGATAAGGAGGACCATGAGAAAGAGGGTGGAGGAGGAGAACGAGGAAGAGAATTAGCACAAGAATATTGAAGACTAAGAAGAGGAAGAGAGGGAGGAAGAAAACGAGAAGGAAGAAGATGAAGATGCAAAAGAAAAGGAGGAGGAAGAGAAGGAGGAGGAGGAGGAGAAGGAGTAGGATGTAAAGTAAGAAGTGAAGGAGGAGAAGGAGGTGGAGAAGGAGGAGGAGGAGGAGGAGGACGACAGGGGGAGGTGGAGGACGACGACGAGGAGGAGGAGGAGGAGGAGGACAGGGGGACTAAAGGAAATTGGAGGATAACAGCGAGTGTAATGACGGGCGTAAGAAAGGCAGCGCAAGAAAGAGAGTGACCAAGGGAGGAAGTAAGATAGATGTTCGTAGGACAAGAACAAAAAAAGAGTAAAGATAAAAGGTAAGAAAAAATTACAAAACAAAGAGAGGAGACTTGTAAAAGGCGTAATGGCAGAGCAACACAAATAATGAAAGAAAACGAAAAGAAGAGAAGATAGACAATGAGAAGACGCGCGATATAATACACACAAGCATGCAAGCACAATTACACAAACACATATGCGCTAACTCACACACATCAAGATACACTGTGTGTGTGTGTGTGTGTGTGTGTGTGTGTGTGTGTGTGTGTGTGTGTGTGTGTGTGTGTGTGTGTGTGTGTGTGTGTGTAAATACATGTATAAATGCAATAGACAATATATCTAGTGTTTGTACCTGTGGACAGGTGTATGTGTGTGTGCGTGCGTGTGCACACACGCTTTTTGAATAAATCACTAGACAATACACGATGAAAGAAATCATTTCCCAAGGCTCAGTAAGGAGGAAAGAGAACAAAAGACAAACAGACAGACACAAAGAGGTATAAAGATAAACAGAAAGACGGACAGAAGGGAGAGAGGCAGAGAGACAGAGGCAGATAATGAGGCTGAGTCGGAATGAGGCCAGCAAGATCCAATTGTATCGTCCAGGTCGACTCAAAGCCTCATTGAGGTTCTCATCTCCCCTCCCCCCCGTCCCCCATCTAAAGAACTATTAATGTAATGGAGCCAAAACGAGAAGATACGAATGGTATTAGTGTAGTTGTATCACAAAGGAGACCAATGATGCGGACCTTTTTTCTTTTTTCTTCTTTTCGTGAAGTTCTCAGAGATGCTGGCTTCGGGGGAGGGAGAGAACGATTACGCACGCACGTACTCACGCATACACTCGTGTACATAGATATGTATACATATAAGTATATTTATATATATATATATATATATATATATATATATATATATATATATGTATATATATACATACATACATACGTAGGGGTGGTAAGCATCATTTTATGACGCTCAACCCTATCCATCACGTCAACTCTTGCATGAGCCTCTGAAGAAGCTTAGGGGGAAAACCGGTCAGGAATAAATTCTAAACTAGAACTGTGTCTTCTTTTTCAATCTTCTTCATCTTATCATAATTTCTCATATATATATATATATATATATATATAAATATATATATATACTGTATATATATATATTTATATATATATATATATATATATATATATATATATATATCACTGATGAAAAATGTAATTACACATTTGTAAATAAAAACTGAAACAATAGTCGGAGCAGAAGAATAAAAAAAAACTGGAAACGGTGAATTTATATATTATGAATGTAAGCTAGAGTCCTCTTTAGTAGTACTGAATGGGAGGAGAGTGCTATATAACTAGAGTACCCTTCTCCCATTCTTCACTGCTCAAGAGGCCTCTAGCTTGCAGTCGAAATGTATAGATTCACCGTTTCCAGTTTTTTCTTCTGCTCCGACTGTGGTTTTAGTGTTATCATATATACACATACATACATACATATATATATATATATATATATATATATATATATGTATATATGTGTGTGTGTATATATATATATATATATATATATGAGAGAGAATGTGGGTGGGGAAGGGCAAACGAAGATGTGTTAGGAATAGAGTTTATTGCCCTAACGTTGCGACCAACTTGGTCTTCTTCAGAGGACTACAGCATTACAAACGGATCACAATTCTTATACTCGTAGTGAGAGGGAACCCGCCAAGGTATGAGCGTCATGTTTTCCCTTTGGCTAACGATTTAATTATTAGGACACTTGCTGCTTTCGAGAGGCATTTAAATCCGTCTCTGTCGTTGTTGTTCTTGTTGGCGGCGATATGTGCAGCTTCCACAGTTTTTCTCATTTTCTTCTCAAATCCCTCGTGTAGAATTTCTGCGTTGTTCCAATCAGGTAGATGTCCACATTTGTCCAGGTGACGAACCAGGGAGTTAGATGTTCTATGAGCCCTGAGATCGTTTTTGTGCTCATTCAAGCGTTTATTGAACCCTCGACCTGACTCACCGAAATAAGATGATGGACAACCGTTGCATGGAATACGGTAAATGACACTGAGATTATTACGCATATTATTATGTTTCTTAAATATTTTTCCTATTTTATTGGAAGATATTTTTGCTATATTTATTCCACCTTTTGACAAATAATCATCAATAGCTATGATGATTATTTGTCAAAAGGTGGAATAAATATAGCAAAAATATCTTCCAATAAAATAGGAAAAATATTTAAGAAACATAATAATATGCGTAATAATCTCAGTGTCATTTACCGTATTCCATGCAACGGTTGTCCATCATCTTATTTCGGTGAGTCAGGTCGAGGGTTCAATAAACGCTTGAATGAGCACAAAAACGATCTCAGGGCTCATAGAACATCTAACTCCCTGGTTCGTCACCTGGACAAATGTGGACATCTACCTGATTGGAACAACGCAGAAATTCTACACGAGGGATTTGAGAAGAAAATGAGAAAAACTGTGGAAGCTGCACATATCGCCGCCAACAAGAACAACAACGACAGAGACGGATTTAAATGCCTCTCGAAAGCAGCAAGTGTCCTAATAATTAAATCGTTAGCCAAAGGGAAAACATGACGCTCATACCTTGGCGGGTTCCCTCTCACTACGAGTATAAGAATTGTGATCCGTTTGTAATGCTGTAGTCCTCTGAAGAAGACCAAGTTGGTCGCAACGTTAGGGCAATAAACTCTATTCCTAACACATCTTCATTTGCCCTTCCCCACCCACATTCTCTCTCATTTGTCTGAAATAATCTTATATATATATATATATATATATATAATATATATATATATATATATATATATAATATATATATATATATCAGTAAGAAATGTAGTAACACATTTGTAGATCACAACTATCACCACAGTCGGACGAAAGAGCATTGAGTAAGCGAAACTCTATATTTCAGTACCTACTGAAGAGGATTGCAGTTAGTAATCGAAATATATAGTTTCGCTTAACTCTTTCTTTCATCCGATTGTGGTGTTAGTTGTGATATATATATATATATATATATATATATATATATATATATATATATATGTGTGTGTGTGTGTGTGTGTGTGTGTGTGTGTGTGTGTGTGTGTGTGTAATCATGTGCACATACACACACATACACATACATACACATGCACAGACACACATACACACACACACAGACACACACACACGCACACACACACACACGCACACACACACACATACACACGCACGCACACTCACAGACCTTTTGAAACAAAACGATAATTGTGCGACCGCCGAGGTCACTCCCGGCCGGAGCCGAAGTGCCGTCGGCGGCGTTCCAGTCGTCGCCTAAACGGACATAAATTACTCGAGCAGCTACTTCATCCTCTTCTCCTCTTCATATAAACTCGCCCCTTCTCTCCCCCGGGAAAACTTGTGCAATGGAATCAATATCTACAAATTCCCGGAGAGAGATATATGAATAGTTATAATAAGGCGGAGCACAGGCGAAGAAAATATACTTTCGGCCGTCAAAACTTTCCCACTCCCGACACAAGAGTTTACACGCGGGATTTCGAGCGGAAAATACTTTTTTTTTTCTTCTTCTCTTTTTTTGCCAAAGGTTACTAGGGTATTAGCGGGAAGTTGACGAGTCTGCCATCTACACTCGTCACCGCAAATTAAGAGCGAAAACTCAATGTAATCCTCCCGGGGGGAAGGACTTGGCGTCGCGCCCTCCTGTTTGCTTGTTAGTTTGTTTTCTTGTTTGTTCAAGACGAGAGGGTGGGAGAGGGCTTGTAATTAATCGCGCTATTATTATGCTTTCTGTTTCTTTGTTTCAGGGTCCTCCTTGCTGATGTAAATCAATTTTTTCTTTATTTATTTGATTTTTTAACTTGAACCTCCCTCCCACCTCCCCCTTGTTAATCCTTTTTGTCCACAAAATATGTAAGTGTACCTTGGATTCCGACCACTAATGTATTTGTATATTTTCTTTTGTGTGTACACACGCAGATCGGTCATATATGAGCTCTGAGCTCTCTTTCGGGAGGGAAATAGCTGCTGATCACAAGTCCAACACGTGATCCAAGACCATAGTGAATCACACACACACACACACCTTCATACATACATACATACATACACACATATGTATGCATATACATATATGCAAATATATCTATATATATATATATATATATATATATGTATATATATATATATATATATATATATATATGTATAATTCTATCGTTACTTCAATGCATAAAATCACCTGGCGGCAACCAGAATAAAATTAAGAATGTCATCCCAGTATAGAGGAGGTTTTCAAAAACTCTTTGCCTCATTACCTCGCGACAACGGGATTCTTCTCCACAACTGAAAAAAAGAAAAGTTCCTCGGTGGACTAGTGTCCCTATGAAAAACATTACAATCGGAAAATCCGTCCCCCTATCACAGGAACATCTCCAATTTACTTTTCCAACTCATCCCCACCACTTTGCGGTCTTCCACAACCCCTTACAACCCCCTCCCCCTCCCCTTCCCCCTCCCCCTCCACCTCCACTAGAGCGGCAACCCCACGAGTATAGATCTACAACACTTCAGACTCTTATTCTCTCTCCATCTCCCCTTTTTCATTCTCGTCCTTCCTGATCCCCTCCCCTTCTCTTTCCCCAGTCCTGTTCCCCAACCCGTCTCCTCTTCCCCTTCGTTTTCCCTTTCCCTGACCCCCCTACCTCCTCCTCCTCCTCCTCCTTCGCTTCCTCGTCCTCCTCTTCCTCGTCCTCCTCTTCCTCCTTCTCCTCTTCCTCCTCCTCTTCCTCCTCTTCCCACTTCCTCTTCTTCCTCCTCTTCCTCTTCCTCCTCCTCTTCCTCCTTTTCCTCCTTTTCATCCTCCTCCTCCTCCTCCTCCTCCTATCCTTCCTCAGCTCGTTCCTCTTCCCTTATTCCCCCTCCCCTTCCCCTTCCCCCTCCCCTTCCCCTTCCCTTTCCCCCCTCCTCCCCCCGACCCCTTTTCACCACACGACGTACGCTTCCCTTGCCACTTGAAAAATCACTTCTCGAAATCAATATGGATACCCAAATTAAGCGTGGCATCGACACTGCGGCGGAAAAGGAGCCGGGGGGCGGGGGGAGGGGAGGGGAGGGGGGGGACTGCGCAACGCCTCTGCCCCAACCGCAGCGTTACGTTCCAAGGAACGGCGACGCTGAGCGCGCGGGTACGGAACGTATAAATGAACGCCTGGGAACGGCGGGAGGGGAGGGGAGAGGAGGGTGGATTTTAAAAGGAAATAAAGGAGGAGGAGTGAAGAGGGAAAGGAAGAAGGAAAACAAAAGGGAAGAACGAAGAAACAGAAGAGAGAAAAACAGGAGTGAGGAAGAAAAAGAGAGAGAGAGAGAGAGAGAGAGAGAGAGAGAGAGAGAGAGAGAGGGGGGGGGGAGAAGAAAAAATGAGAGAGGGGAGAAAGAGTAGGACTAAGTAGGAATAAGAAAGAGGCTCAAAGACAGAAAGAAAGAAAGAAAGAACGACAGAAAGAAAGAAATGTAAAAGGACAACGAGAAAAAAAAATCACAAAAACGAAGAGAAAACGGAAGAGAAGCCAAGAAAAGAGAAGACGAAGGAGGAGGACGATAAAGAGGAGAAATAGAAACGAAGAAATGATGAAGAGAGGAGGAAAAAGAGATGAGGTGGATACACGGGCAGACAGGAGAGAAAGAAGTGTATCCAGGAGGATCAAAAGAAGGGGAGGAGCCAAGTGTGATGATTGGGAACTGGAGACTCACAAAGAACTGGAGACTCACAAAGAACGAAGCAGAAGAGTCCAAAGAACAAAGGAGGAGGTGGGGGAGATGTGGAAAGAAGAGGAGAGGAAACAAAAGACGACAAATGAGCGACACGGGAGGAAACAAGAGCGAGGAGAGGAAAAAGAATAGAAAGAAGAAATGGAAGAATTTGACACAAAATGGCTTAGACTTTATAGATTTTTTTCTGGCAATTTTGTTGAGTCGATTTGCTTTAGTGGATGAGGGACCCTGAAGATGCTATCATGTGACCATACCGGGGGGGGGTCCTCTGAATTGAATAAAATCGTCTGACGACAGCCATAACGAAATCCTTACATACTCTCAACTAGGATACCTCACCCTTAAGGGTATTAAGCCTAATTAACATTAGTCTGTTTCATTGAGGTTAGGGGTAAGGTTAACCCTCTCCGTTATGCCTCCTCGAGAGATCTTGATCATCCTCCCCTTCCTCCTCTTTCTCCTCCTCTTCCTCCTCCTCTTCCTCCTCCTCTTCCTCTTCCTCCTCGTCTTCCTCCTCCTTTCCCTCTTCCTCCTACTCCTCTTCCTCCT
>NC_134791.1:11501644-11534144 GCF_046742065.1 Oratosquilla oratoria | reverse complement strand
TGGGAGTGGATTTATGCCTTTGAATCTGGCTACTTCCCTTGTAAAGGGGGAAAACGTTGGTGCATATATATATATATATATATATATATATATATATATATATATATATATATATATATATATATATATATATATATATATATACTTATATTGTATATATATAAATACATATATAAATATATATATATATAATACAGATATATATATATATATATTATATATATATATATATAAATACAAATATATATATATATATGTATATGTATGTATATATATGTATATATATATATATATAATATATATATATATATATATATACATATATATATATATATATATATATATATATATATATATGTGTGTGTATATCGCATCGATTTCCACTGTGTGGTTTCCTTTATTAACCTTTGTAACCCAATATACGACAGGTGAACAGACACGCCTAGCCGCAGAAGAAGAAAAAGATTATACATGGGAGCGACCCCCGCCTTCTATGCAGTAATCTATAGCCTGTATCCTGTGAACGGTGAGTAGAGGGCTTCCCTCAGCTGAATGAAATCGCCAGGAGACCGCCGAGGGTTAAAGTTAAGGTCAGCAAAGCCCTTCCGTCTTTAGTTTTATATAATTGTCGCCAGACCATTCTAATCGTCTTGGTCCTCGAGAGGAAAGGATCCACGATTGGTGGTCATGTGATCCTCTTTCCTTGATGTTAATATTATTCTTCGGCCTTTCTGACACCCCTTCAATCCTTCCTCCCCTTTCCCCCTCCCCCTCCCCTTCCTCCTCCCCATCCCTTCCCGCATTCCCTTTCCCCCTCCTCCCTTTACCACATTACCCCTTCCCCTTTCCCCCTTTCTTTTCCCCATTCTCTTCCCCCCTTTTCCCTTCCCTCTTCCCTTTCCCCTTTTCCTTCCCCTTCCCCCTTCCCCCTCCCTTTTCCCTTTCCTCCTTCCCTTTCCCCCTTTTTGCCCTTTCCTCTCCCCCTCCCCTTCCCCCCTTCCATTTCCCCACTTCCCTTTCCCCCATCCCTTTCCCCTATCCCTTTCCTCCTCCTCTCTTCCCCCTTCCCTTCCACTTTCCCCTTCCCCCATCCCTTTCCCCATCCCCTTTCCCTTTTCCCTTTCCCCTTTCCCTTTTTCCCTTTCCCCTTTCCCCCTTCCCCCTTCCCCTTTTCCCCATCCCTTTCCCCCTCCCTTTCCCACCTTTACCCCCTCCCCTCCCCCTTCCCCTTTCCCCTTCCTCCCGTCCTTTCCCCCCTTTCCCCTTCCCCCTTCCTCTCTTCCCTTTCCCTCTTCCCTCTACTCTCCCTTCCCCCTACCCCTCCTCCCCCCTTCTCCCCCCCGGCCATCGCAGGTCCAGAGACAGAACAATATTATGTTGTGTTATTGCGTGGATGACAACTCTGTCTTCTTGCTATTGCCTATGAATAGGAGTCTGTTGCAATGGAATAAATTACCACCGCACCGCAGCACAAAATTACCACAATAAGTGACGTTACCAAGTTATTATAAACAATTTAAAAAAAAAATCTGTCGCATTTAAAGTGTTGCTTTGCAACATGACAATGCACAGAAATTAGTTTCTTGCTGACCCGCTGCGAATCAAAGCAATTTACCGCACTTACTCAACCAATCAAAACAATGCACCAACTCACTGAGCCAATCAGAGCAAGGCCTGGAGTCATCCATCCGGTTATATCCAGTTATATGGATATAAAGCTATTTGAGGTCGGGAGACAAAACTAAAACATTCACCATTTTCTTTATGGGAAAAAATATTTCCGTCTCGCTTCTTCTTTTTTTTTTTTTTTTTTTTATCCTGAATCCACAGGTTCCAGGTATCTATGTAATACTTGATTTCCGTAGACATTCGTGTTTGTGAGTTAGGAAGAATAATATTTTTTCATATTCTTATATATAACATAGGAAATACATTGCGTATACTTACTGTATATAGGGTATCTCGAAATGGATTTATTTTACCCATGTTCGAATGCACTTTTGTTTACAAAGGTAAGCCCCGTTTGAATGTATTACAATGTATGGCTAGACGGAGACGCAACCGTGGATAGGGCGTGGCCTGAAAGAGACACGCCCATTAGCTACACAAGCGAGGAGGAGGCGTGGCCAGGGACCGGCACGCCCATCATCAACAACACACAAGCGCTTCTGCTTCTCTTTGTGTTCAACTTTATTTGGCTAAACTGAGCCGAAAGTGCGGTCGACCGAGAGGAACCGCGACGCGCGCGCGCGCATACACACACACACACACACACACACACACACACACACACACACACACACACACACACACACACACACACACACACACACACACACACACACACGGACTCATATATATATATGTATATATACATATATATATACATATATACACACACACACATATATATATATATACACACATATATATATATATATACACACATATATATATATATATATATACACACACACAAGATACACACAATACACATACACACAAATATACACACATATACATACACACACACACACACGCACACACACACACACACACACACACACACACACATACACACACACACACATACATACACACACACAAACCACCAGCCCCGAGCCAGCAACTACAACCTCAAACATCACCTCTACAACCTATACGGCAACTCCTCCCTATCGGTCGCCCCACTCACAACCCAGTCATGCCATACTTGCAGCTTTGCGGCAGTTGTGACGGGAAACCAGCTGCTCCCTTTGCCCAGATGCTAAGCCTTTCCATGTCCAGTGCCTCCTCATTTGCTTCGTTTGCATACAAGCTTCCAGTGCCATGCCAACTAACCTGACATCTCCCATACTCAGAATCATGTAACTTCTACTTGTACAACTCTTGCATGATAAGAACCAGAAGAGCTTTTTAACTGCACTCGAATATGCTAAAAAATTACTGTGCGCAAAGCACTTGTCAGATCAGTATTTGGAGCAGCGTTCTTTAACTCAGTGATATAATTTCGTTTAAGAGGTGTATAATAGTAAATGCCTAGTCATTTTCCCAAGTCCTATAACCGTTATCCATGCCGTTCAATGTCAAGTCAATGTCTAACCACGGCTTGTGAGGTCTTTGGATTTAAATCAACAAACAGCCAAGATGCGCCCGAACCAGTGACCCTTTCTAAACAACAAATAACCTCGGCCCTTCATTGGCCAGCAACGGTCCAGTAATCCTGTTCCTTTGCTCGACCATACCCAAGCGGCCTTGGCAGGGGGTGGGGGGGGGAACAGGGCCAGGAACCAGGAACAGCAACTCGCAAATGGAGAACCCGACGGAACCTCAGCTTATGTCTGTCTATGTTTGCTTTCGCGCGCGTCCCCGCTCTCCTCCACAGTTCAGAATTTACACACACACACACATTGCCGAAATTACCTTCATGGCTGTGGCTTTACATCTCTCCGTGTCTGGCCTTTCGGTTTTGGTGGTGATGGTGGTGGTGGTGGTGATAGTTGTGGTGGTGGTGATAGTGGTGGGGGCCTGCCGAGAGTACGGTCAAGTTTCCTTAGTGCTTCGGTAGTGTGGTACGGGTTGCCTACTTTGCTCAGGATTGAAACCACTACCAGTAGGCCCCATACAATTTATCAGATAAAGGAGCTCCTTATCTTAGCCCCCTTCAGTGCGAGGGCCCTCTTTCTGATGAATAAAAGCGTTTGGCGTCAGGACAGAATAAAATATTCAAAGTGCGTCTTCGTAACGTGGTTGGATGCTTTCGCAATGGGATGTGGTATTCTAGATATGTAATTCTAAGGCATTGTGGTTTAAGGCACCACCTGTGTACGTGGATTAGAGATAAGTGATTTTCGTAACTAATGTTACTGATAACATGATTGTCATTACATCATTTCGCCAACATTCTCACTACCATAGAAAATTATCCCTCGTTACCGCAAAGCATAGCACCTCTACCAACACCACTACCAACACCTCTACCAACACCACTACCAACACCTCTAACAACACCATTACCAACACCACTACCAACACCACTACCAACACCCTTACCAATACCTCTACCACCACCCTCACCAACACCCTCACCAACACCTCTACCAACACCCACACCAACACCTCTACCAACACCCTTACCAACACCACTACCAACTCCATTACCATCACTTCTACCAACACCTCTACCAACACCACTACCAACACCTCTACCAACATCTCTACCAACATTACTACCAACACCTTTGCCAACACCACTACCAACACCACTACCAACACCTTTACCAATACCACTACCAACACTACCAACACCATTACCAAAACCAACATAACTACCAACAAAAAAAAACCAACTACACCAATAGGGCCACCACCAACAAAGACAAGGACAAAACAAAAGCAACAAACAGAACAACAACCACAACAACAACAACAACAACAACAGCAATCTCCCTAGCACCGCAGGAAGCAGCACCACCACCACAACAACCACGCCACCACCACAACAGCCGTCTGAAACATGAGGACACACACAATCCAAAGTTGACCAGCCAGAAAACCCAAAGCTCTGGAGAATCAACCAACCTGCGGGCTCAGCTGTGGCAGTGGCGGTGGCGGTGGTGACGGTGGTGGAGGCGGCCCTGGTGGTGGTAGAAGAGGTGAGGGTGGTGGTGGAAGAGGTAGTGGAGGTGGAGATGGTGGAAGAGATGATGGTAATGGTGTTGGTGGTGAGGCGGTGGCACTAGCATTGGTGAGAGTAATGGTGGTGGTAGTTGATGGATAGTTGGTGATAGTGGTGGTAGGAGTTGCAGTTGCTGTAGTGGTAGTAGAGGTGGAGTTATTGTCGATGGTAACCGTAGTGTTGTCAGTGATAATCATTCCACCGGACTTGATGGTGGTGATAATGATGAAATTAATCGTAGTGGTGATTGTGAATGGGAGTAGTTGTGGTAGCAAGGATGAAATTGGTGATATTGGTGCCCATAAATCCAGTGGTGATAGCTGAAGTGGGTGATGATGTAAGGGACGTTTCCAGAGAGGAATTTAGTGGTAATTGTGGTGGTATTATTGCTACTTGGGGTATTTGTGGTGCCTTTGGTGATGTTAGCGGAGGTGGAGAATGAGTGGTTAACACGGCGTGATGACTGTGACGTAATGGAATGAGATGAGGTAACCTGTCCTTTGGTTACGAAGAGGACCATCACGTTATTGACTCCAAAGAGGATTGGTGGAACCCGGCGACACAACCGAACCCCAACAGGAACTACACGAAGTTCGAGACACCAATCAGAGTAATTAGGTATTTGGGATGAACATACACTTTACCCGACATAACGAAAGGTCATAAGTGCAAGTTAAAGAAGGATATAAAAAAGAGAAGAGCCTAGAAAGAAAGCTAGGATAGAAATAGCTTCTGCTAGGAAAAAGTGGTGATGATGCACTCGTGAGTGTGTGTGTGTGTGTGTGTGTGTGTGTGTGTGTGTGTGTGTGTGTGTGTGTGTGTGTGTGTGTGTGTGTGTGTGTGTGTGTGTGTGTGTGTGTGTGTGTGTGTGTGTGTGTGTGTGTGTGTGTGTGTGTGTGTGTGTGTGTGTGTGTGTGTGTGTGTGTGTGCAGTGCGCCTAAGGTCGCAGCTGCAATTTCACGTTTGATTTCACACTACATCACCCATGCTCGTATCGAACTCTCCATCTTCCATCAATATCCATCTTAGTGTTCGTGCTTTGGTCGACGCTTGCTTCGTCGGTCGTTCTCTCCCAGGTTATTTCTCTTTCATTCCCCGAAACCAGAAGCCCCGTTGCTTCCAGCTCAGTCTCCATTTTCGAACTCAAAATCTTTGCCGAAGAGGATTTTCTCTCCTGCAGACTCCATCTCGCTCTCCATCTGTCTCTGACTCGACATCTGGTTCAACTTTATCCCCCGAAGTACATTGTTAACCTAAGTTTCTGTCAACTTTACAATCGTTCAAGGCTGACCACTTTCTGAGCACGACCTCGGGGGGAGGTGGTCCTCCAGAATTTGTCACTCGACAACCTCTCTTGCCCCACGTAGAATCACACCTGCACCCACTCAGAACACCCCTCAACCTACTCTGATCTATTCTCTATCTTACGTCTTCTATCACTCCGGTATTCAATCACTGCCCACTCTTTGTCTACTTCCCTCCACCTCCTGATATCTCCTCCACTCTCCACCACCTCCACTTTCAAATCCACTCCTGTTCCCTTCCACTCTGCGTCTATCTAGGGCTCGTCATCGGCCAAATGTAACCTGGTTCCTCTTTGTCTCTGTTCTCCTTATCCTCCTCATATTCATCCAACATCTCCTCCTCTTCCATCACTTCTTCCTCCTCCCCCTTCCCAGTCCTCTTCATCTCCCTCTTCCTACTCCTATTCCTACTTTTTTCATCCTTCTCCTTTTACTCAATTATATTCCTCTTACTTTTCTCCTTCTTACTCCTCTTTTTCTTCATACAACTTTCCCTCTTTTCCTCTTTGTCTTCCTCCTCCTACTCCTCTTTCTCCTACTCCTCCTACTCCTTCTACTCCTCCTTCTTCTACTATTTCTCTTCGTCCTGCTCTTCATCGACCTATTCCCCCTATTCCTCGTCCTCCTCCTTCTCCTTCTCCTCCTTCTTCTCCTCCTACTCCTCCTCCTTTTTAATCCTCCTCCTTCTATTCCTCCTCTTCCCCCACTCCTCCCCCTCCTCCTTCTCTTCTTCCATTTATTCCACCGCCTCTTCCTCCTCCTCCTCTTCCTCCTCCTCCTCTTCCTCCTCCTCCTCCTCCTCCTCCTCCTCCTCCTCCTCACCACCCTCACTTTCTCCCCCAGCCACCAACGACCTTTGCAATAAAAATCCAATGCAGCTCAATTGCAGGGATATAAGCTTTGCAATTACATATGGGCCCGGCAATTTTGGCTGGCGGGTTGCGGGGGGCTCGGGGTGGGTGGACGGGAGGGCAGAAGAGAGAAACGGGGAGGAAGAGGGGGAGGAGGGAGAGGAAAAGAGGAGGAGAAAAAGAGAGAGTGGGAGGAGAAGAAATCAAGGGAGAACAAGAGCTGGAGAAACCGAAAGGTAGAAAAGAGAAAGAGAAGGAGATACAAAAAACAGCAGGAAAAGAGATGATATAGAGGGAGAGGGGGCGAGATAGAGAGAGAGAGAGAGAGAGGAAGAGAGAGATAGGGAAAGAGAGAGAGAGGGAGGGAGAAAGGAAGGGAAAAAGGGATAGACAGAGAGGGAGAGAGAGAGAGAGAGGAAGGAAGGAAGGTAGAGAGTGAGAGAAAGAGAGTGAGAGAGACAGCAAGATAGAGAGGGAGAGAGAGAGAGAAGGAGAGAAAAGGGGAGGAAAAGGAGGGAGGGGAGTGAAAGTATTTGAGTGTATGAGAGTGTGTAAGCACGTATGAGAGTATGGATGTGCAAGTGTGAGGAGTGTGTATGAGAGTTACGAAAGAGTATACGAGAGTATGTGCGCGTGCGTCTGGGAGTGCCAATGTGGAGTGTGAGAGCGAGGAAGACTAGAGGACGTGGGAATAGGTGTTAGACGACGTGAGAAAAAGGCCCTGAACACCTGTAAAGTGCCGTGAGAACGCTGCCTCACCCCATCTCACGGAACGGACCACGAGGGCAAAGATCCCAGGGAAGCTGGGAGTGAGATGGGGAGAGGAAACGAGGAAGAGGAGGAGAGGGAAGGAAGAGGAGAAGGAAGGAAGGATGGGAAAGAGAGGACAGAGAGGAGGAGGAGGACTCTGAGGAAGAGGAAAAAGAGAAGGGATAAAGAGAAGCCAGTGAAATCGGAAAGGAAGAGGAAGAAGACGAGGAAGAGGAGAGGAGATGGAGGAGGAAGTAAATGGAAGGTAATGAAGACTTTGAGGAGAGGGAAGAAGAGAGAGAAAGAGGGACAAAAAGAAGAGCAGCAAACTCAAGTAAAGCGAGAAAATGTGTTGATCAATGTACAATCTTGAAAAGACAAAATAGAAAAAATATATGTACGATGTATATGCATTGTAACGCATGTTGACTCATATGAACTTTCATATCATATCTATTGATTTATACACACACACACACACACACACACACGCACGCACGCACACATACACACACACACACACACACGCACGCACGCACACATGCACACACGCACATACACATCACACACGCACACACACACACACGCACACACACACACACACACACACACACACACACACACACACACACACACACACACACACACACACACACACACACACACACACACACACACACGCACACACACACACACACACACACACACACACACACACACACGCGCGCACGCACAAGCATGCGTGTACACACGCGCACGCACACTCACACAAAAACGTACGCATGCGTCGCACGCACACACACACACACACACACACACACACACACACACACACACACACACACACACACACACACACACACACTCAAGCAGACGCGCACACACACACACACACGTATGCGCGCGCACACGCACACACACACACACACATACATACACAAAGAGAGAGAGGGAGAGACAGAGAAAGAGAGAGAGAGAGAGAGAGAGAGAGAGAGAGAGAGAGAGAGAGAGAGAGAGAGGATGTTACCGCATGGCTGCTAGTCGGTCGATTGTCGAGTCGCTCGGCTCGCTCGTTGTGGCCGTCACCGCGCGTCGGCTCTTCTCTCGGTCTCAGCCCTCGGTCGGTCGGTCGGTCGGTCGGTTTGGAGGTTGCCCGAGGGGTCACATGGCGAGACAACCGGTTACACCCCGCCACACACATTAACCGGTTAATAGCAGGCGTACGCTTCAACAGAGGCCCGGTCGATGACAGGCCTGCTCCACTGGACGGGTAATGCAAAACCCGAGTCTGGATTCGGATCCGGATCTACAACACACGAGGGGGAAGGGGGAGGAGGAATTCTCTCCCTCCCCCAATCTCTCCCCCTTTGCTCCGCCCCCATATCCCTATCCAACCCAGTCCAATCTCTCCTCCCTCCTCACCCACCTTCCTCCCCCTCCCTCCCCCCCAAGGCCATAAACAATAAATAAAGCTTATGATATAGGATTTCGTTTCTTTGAATTGTAGTAACATATAGCTACATATGATTCTATACATGTATGTATGTATGTATATATTATGTATGTGTGTATGTATATTTGTATGTATGTATGGATGAATGTATGTATGTATGGATACATGTATGCATGGTGTATGTATGTATGTATTGCCCAGTGGTTGGTTCCTGTTAGTAGTGGTCCTGCAAGATGGGAGTCCTACAGGATCTTTATACTCCCATGGCACCTATCTCCAGCCCCCATCAGCCTGAGGCTCTTCGCACGGCTTAATAAAATCACCTGCAGGCAGCCAGAACACCATCTGGACAAGAAGTGTCGCTGGGTCCATGTGTTCGAGTTTTTTTTTTTTTTTTAGAACGTTTAAACTAATTTCCCTTTTCAAACGTATATATATAGTTTCCTACATACGATGTATCTGTCTAAAAGACTTGTAGCTCTACACTTGTCTTTCTGTAGCCTGTGGTGTAAACTTGTGTTTAGTGGTTTTCCTAAATTATCCTTTTCTTTCTATATATTTTACTTTATTTAATTTACTTATTTTTATTTTATTTTATTTTTTGAGAGAGAGAGAGCTTCCCGCCCCTCAGCGAAGAATCGTTCCCATCCTCCTCCTTAGCCAACAATAGCAAATAAAGTCATTATAGAAAATAATCGAGCGGCATTGGCGTCCAGACTTCTCTGGTCACCGTAAAATAGCCAAGAATCATTCGCTGGTTTAAAGATTTTATTCATTCATTCATTCATTTATTTTTTTTATCTAATTTATTTGTTTACTTATATATTAATTCGTTATTCTATTTATTGATCTATTTATTTATTTATCTATCTATTTATTTATTTATTAATTTATTTATTAATCATCAATACCTCTAGAACCATTGATATGTCAACATTCTGTAAGAATACACTGCATAAGGACCCAACAACTCTCCTTAACTCAGTAGCACAATTTGATTAATAAATTATAACTGCAGTCATTGCATATATCTTGAGCAGATGTCATTGTTAAACACACGTGGTATTGTTAAAACTCTATTTAGTGAGCGCTTATGGTTACCGATATAGAATGTGTGCTAACTACAAGGACATCATGTTGCACAGTCGCTTTCTAAAGGTCTTCCCCCGGTTTGCAAACAAACCACCAATTTTCCGGCTCGCCGTCACAGCGGAGTAGTCGCCTGCCGGTTTTTTGAGTTTTGATATTTCGATTTTTTTTTTTTCATTTTGAGAGAGGAAACGTTTTGCCAGCAACAGCAACTGTTTTGTTTTCCACCCCCCGGGCGGTGACGCCTCTGTGTCGCGTTCAATTATCATATTTACAACAATGAAAACATTAAAATGGGTCCTGTTGGCCAACGTAAGTGGAAATGTTGTCGAATATGTGTTGTAAATCTGTGCAGGTCTCTGTGTTTGTTTACATATGTACATATTCCTTCTGTGTGTGTGTGTGTGTATGTGTGTGTGTGTGTGTGTGTGTGTGTGTGTGTGTGTGTGTGTGTGTGTGTGTGTGTGTATGTGTATTTACCTAGTTGTATTATACGAGAAGGGGGGCTATGTGTGTGTGTGTGTGTGTGTGTGTGTGTGTGTGTGTGTGTGTGTGCGCGCGTGTCCGCGCGTGTGTGTGTGTTTTTATGTGTTTATGAATATACACGTGCATGCGTGTTAACATACCGTAGAATATATTAAGCGTATAAACCCCCCTCGTATATACATCCCTTACATCAACGTACAACCACATATACGTCACGAAAACGCATACATATACAACAACCATGCCATCAAAGATAATCATTCTCCACATAATCACATCTGTCTCATAACCGCATACAAGTAACACATAATCTCCTTCACCATCACAACCACTATTCAGCCTCTTCTTCCTGAGTTCCATACCAATTCATAACTATCACAGAAATACTCCCTTTTTATTATCCACGCCCTATCACACCCTACTATACACCAATACACTTTAATACACCATACCACACAATCATACCACACACACTACCACACCCTGCTACACCTATCACACCTTATCACACCCTACCACAACCTATCACATCCTACCACAACCTATCACACCCTACCACAACCTATCACACCCTGCCCATCTCTGCCGTCCCAACCACACCGTGCCCTCCTTGGCCTGTCTTATCCTACTATTCCCTACCACTCCCTAGCGCACCCTACAACACCTTAGCATAGTCTAGCACACCCTAGCACACCCTTCTATACCACACTCGACCACATCGGCCTCACCCTCTCTTCCCCCCTCCTACCACATATAACACCCTACTCTTCCCTGTTACTCCCTACCAGTCCCTACCACACCCGAGACCACCACGCCCGACCACACTACGCCAGCCCCCCGAAAGCCGCCAGCCCCCGAAAGCCGCCAGCGCTGGCGGCGGAGGCGGAGGCGGCGGCGGCACAGCGAGACTCGGAAGGTCTGACGAGAATTTTTCCGCCAAGTTTGTCACCGCCTGAGGGAACACCTGGTGCAAGCTTGTGCTACACCTGTATACCTACACCCACAGGCCCACACCCCTCCACACGTGTACACCTGTATACGTGTAAGCCTCACCTTAAGTGTATACAGCTTCTAACCGTGTATATATGTATACACTTAATCTAGAAAACACATACAAATGCACGTACAGGTTTATATATGTATAATTACTTGTCTGTGTATGTGTGTGTGTGCCTGTTCGTGTGTGTATATATCTGCGTGTGTGTGTGTGTGTGTGTGTGTGTGTGTGTGTGTGTGTGTGTGTGTGTGTGTGTGTGTGTTTGTTTATGTGTGTGTGTGTTTGTTTATGTGTGTGTGTGTGTGTGTGTTAGAGAGAGAGAGAGAGAGAGAGAGAGAGAGAGAAAGGTGTGTGTGTGTGTGTGTGTGTGTGTGTGTGTGTGTGTGTGTGTGTGTGTGTGTGTGTGTGTGTGTGTGTGTGTGTGTGTGTGTGTGTGTGTGTGTGTGTGTGTGTGTGCGTGTGTGTGCGTGTGTGTGTGTGTGTGTGTGTGTGTGTGTGTGTGTGTGTGTGCGTGCGTGCGTGCGTGCGTGCACGCTTGATATAGCATACCGAGAATCATTGACATCAGACTGACAGTTCATCACACCCGTCGTCAATCAAGTCATGCAATATATCTTCACAAATGCTGTGTGTGCAAATGTGAATTTCTAACCATCTCCTCACATTAGTGTATACCTTATTGATAACCTACACTTGTACGTATGCCGTGTGTACCCACAAGCCCACATACACACATGTACACGTTCATCTGTATGTATGTGTACACTTCTTTGTAGAGGTGTAATTCTTTCATGTGGGTGCATCTACACCTGTATAGTTCAGGACATGTATACCTCTATACCTGCATCCACAGACACCTGCACAGTTCTACACCAGTTTTGTGTTTCCTGAAAAAAGATTTTCCAGTGACCTCGCATTATTAAATACCAATGGTGTGCAACCCCATAGGCTTGCAGTTGATCCCCGGTCTGAGAATAAAACCTCAACTTGGAGACGTGCGGCCGTCGTCATTTATCTAGACGTGTCGTGATACATGAGGGCGAGACGGGATGTGTGACGTTGATGCTATAGATTAATTAATTAATGAACCACTTTTTGGCAGCAGAAACTGCGACCAACTCTTTTTTTTTTTTTTTTTTTTTTCTTTCTGCTCAGGCGAACATTTTAATACTGTATGTCGACCACGTCGGTCGGAGGAAGGCATCCTGTGAGTATAATGAAGCATTCAGTTCGTATAAATTAAAATCGACTCTCTACATTGCCAATTAGTAGTTATGTAAAATGAAATTAACGCACTCTAGAAAAAGAGTAGAAAAATTCCGTTCTGCAAGTCGCGCGAACGTCCGCTTTGCCTAGATTTTCGATGATGACAAAAATTCTAGTTATCTGGATGAATTAAACATAAGAACATAAGAAGAACATAAGAAATAAAGGAGACTGCAAAAGACCATAAGGCCTACACTAGGCAGCTCCGTATCCATCACCACCTGTCATCCCCATCCATAAAGTTGTCTAATCGTTTTTTAAAACAACTGATAGTTTCAGCGCTTACTACGTGGTTACTAAGTTTATTCCATTCATCGACCACCCTATTTGTAAACCAATTCTTGCCTATTTCCTTCTTAAATCTAAATTTGTCCAGTTTATACCCATTACTGCGAGTCCTGCCCTGTTGTTTTATTATGATGACCTTGTTTGCATCACCCTTGTTATAGCCTTTGATCCACTTGAACACTTCTATTAGATCACCCCGCACTCTGCGTCTTTCCAGAGAGTGTAAGTTTAGGTGCCTAAGCCTCTCTTCGTAAGGCAAATTTCCGAGTCCTTGTATCATTTTGGTCATTCTTCTCTGTACTGATTCTAGTGAATTTATGTCCATTCTGTAGGACGGAGACCAAAACTGTACCGCATAGTCAAGGATGGGTCTAACTATCGCTAGATAGAGTTTAATAATTACCTCTGCACTTGTATATGGCATTGAGACTACAGAACGAATCTTGAAGATAGCTTTTTAGTCTAAATCACACTGATGTTAGTTTCCAGTGTACCCTCCGACCAAACACTTTTATTACATCGGTATAGCTGTTACCCTGGTCCAGCCTTCTTCCCCAACTGACTGAAAATGCTTAGCGTTGACCAAAACATCACACGGAACGCCACGGTAGGGACGAAGTTAACACTGGGAAACTCTAATGTTATAACACATTTATAGATATACAGTTGAAATCCACTATCGGAGAAATGATATAAGAAGTACAGGAGCTCCGTATATTTCGACTACCATCTGTAGTCCTCTTCAGCACAATGAAATATACGGATCTCCTGTACTTCTGATATCATTTCTCCGATGGTGGGTTTTAAGCGTAAAGTTAACTATGATCCCGGGTGTGCCGGCATATGATCTATTTAACACACACACGAGTGAGATTACAAAGGATTACTAAGGCGGAGCATGCCGACAGGACACCTTTTGGTCCATATCTAGGTCGGATGCGAAAAAAAATCATAATAATAATAAAATAATAAATAAAAACTATAATAATGTAAATAACAAATAAAATACATAAATAAATGCATAGGTATAGTTAAATAATAAAGATAGCGCTTGTGTTGCACATTGTTCATTGTACTCTATCTTGACAACGTCGCTCACGGTTCGGGGAGTGGGAGTGGGAGTGGGAGTGGGGTGGGAGTGGGGGGTTGGAATCTGGTATAAACATGCCAAGAACATCTGCAGGAGATCTGTCTTGTGCCAGGGAGTAGAGCTCCTGTACTGATCTGACCTTAGTGATAAGGTGGTAAGTAACTACTAACAAACATAAACACGACCGTGGTTGGGTGGGAAGATTTAATTGAAAATAAAAGTTGATATGGTGGAATGCACTTCATATATGGTGGGGCAAGTGCTTCTGTATGGAAATGAGCTATGGACGTATATGGTAGGGGATCGACGCTGAGAAAACATAAGTGATGAAAGAATCAGACACGTTTTTGTGAGAAACTGAACAAAACTCGACTTAAATGTCACAATGATATAAAAATGAAGAGGTATAAGCCAGACAAGAAAGTTTACAAATTAATGGTGCATAGAAAATAAGTGACAGAAAGACTTAAAACAAGACTGCTGAATAGTATGAGAGCTCAGAGAGGCAGGTAGTCAACAAGGAGTGGGCCCAAGTAGTGGAGATACATTCATACATACATAAATATATACATACATATATACATACATACATACATACATACATACATACATACATTCTTGCCTACCACACACACGCACTCACACACACACACACACACACACAGACACACACACACACACACACACACACACACACACACACACACACACACACACACACACACACACACACACACACACACACACACACACACACACACACACACACACACACACACACACACACACACACACACACACACACACACACACTCAGTGGAGCGATGGTAGACTTCCCGGCCGCCATTACGGCGGTCCGGATTCGAATCCCGCCCAGGGCTGAAATATTTTCAGTATCACTGCGCTGTGAATCGTTACTCCAACTCTCGTGGTGGGGAGTTGTGTGTGTGTGTGTGCGTGTAAGGTCACAGCATTACCCATAGATTGATCATACGAGCTCTGAGCTCTCTTCCGGGAGGGAAATAGCTGTCGATCACGAGTCCAACACGTGATGCAAGACCATAGTGAATCACACACACACACACACACACACACACACACACACACACACACACACACACACACACACACACACACACACACACACACACACACACACACACACACACACACACACGTTTAGCCAAAGAAAATGAGAAGCCCTAAAACTGGACTGCAATAAATCTTCTAAACTAAGCGGTAACGACTTCCACAACCTTGTCCTACCTGCACAATAACCTACAACCACAATCTGCACGACCACTTCTTCCTCTTCCACAACTACAACCATAACCTTAGCCCTCCTGCACAACTACCCTTTCCACAACATCATCTACAACCTGAAATGTTATCTCTTCGTCTGTACGACCATCTCCATAATTATAACCACAACCGACACAACCACCTCGTCTACAACTACAACTGTAACCTGTGCGACCAGCCCCCCTCCTCCACCTCCTCCTCCTCCTCTCCTTCCTCCTCTCCTTCCTCCTTCTCCTCCTCTTCCTTACCAACCATTACCACAACTTCCACAGTCACTAGCCTCTCTCATTATCTACTCCTTGTTCATTGCCTTCCCAGCCCCCAAAGTCCCCAACTCCCAGCCCCCTCAGCCCCCTCAGCCCCCAAGACTCCCATCCCCCAGCCCCCCGCCGCCCCTGCAGTTGTGCCTTCAGAGTCAGGACCACCCCGATGATGGGCCAATGACCTTCAGGAGCATAAGCGGCATTGCCTTTCTGGCACTATACCATCCTATGTGCCCCTTCCCCTCCCCCCCACACTCTCCCCAATCTCTTTCACCACCATCATCGCTATCGCGACTGCCACCAGCACCACTGCCGCCACCGCCACCACACACCAACACATACGACACCATTACTGGGAGCACCGCCATTGCCAATTACACCATCACTACTTGCGTTTTCTCCATTTATATTAGCACCACCGCCACTTACGTCATTATCATTTGCACCATCACCATTATCACAATGTGCAATTATCCTTTCACCCTTAAGTTACTCGGGCTGAGCAAAATCGCTTGGGGACAACTAGCCATTTATTTTATATTATTTGTTTGTTTGTTATTATTTCTCTGTTTATTATTATTTGCTTGATTTTCATTCATTATTATTTATCTGTCAATTTATTATCATTTACTATTTTGCTGTTTGTTCATTATTTAACTACACCTATGCATTTCTTTATTCTGTTTATTATTATTTATGCTGTTATATATATATATATTTTTTTTTTATTTATCTATCATCATATTTTTTTTTTTCGCATCCAACCTAGTTATGGACCAAAAGGTCTCCTCTCGGCATGCTCCTTCTTTGTAATCCTTTGTAAAATGGACATAGTAACTGTTATCATTCACCATGACAGGTACAAGGCAACAGTGTTCCTATCCTATTTTTAGTCCATATGGTAACCTTCATTTAACTTAGCTCTTACTATTTCTTCGTATCCAGAGAAAAGGAAAACTTTTCCAAGACCAAAATATACCGTTTCCATAGTAACAATCTCAGTTAAGGCAGAGTTATTAAGTTAAATGTGTGAACATGTGAGATTCATCTCTAACTATATTCTTTAGAAATGGACAACATTTGGAACAATGAATCCTTTTTTTTCTCTCTTTTTTTCTGAAAATCTTAAATACGGAAGGTAGACCTCAAGACACTTCTGTTCAATTGGTTTTCATCTGGTATTTTCATCCTCTTTTTTTTTTCTTCTCTCTATTTATCAACACTTAATACAATTATTATTTTCACAGCTGTAGCGCTTTTTGACAACAAAAGACGCGGATTCGTATGCACATTCTTATTTCTGTTGACCCTCTGAAGCTTCACCAAACTGACTAAAATCCTTTTGCATTGGCCGAAGTAAATATCTTTCGATCCTCTGCATCCTCAAGGCTTCTTCAGATCTGAATGAAATCCTCCAGTTTTCTCCGGAAGAAAGTTGTTAAATTAACATGGTAAAAGTTAACAGAAGTCTTTATGTTTGTGAGCACATAAGGAGCCATTTGTAAACGTATCTCCATCTACTATTTCATCTCTATCACAGTTTTGATTTCTCATTTAAAAAGTGCGACAGTACGTCAGTTCAAAGAAGGTATACAAGATTCCAAGATTTTTCTTCTTTTGTCTTTGGTATAATTGTACTTAAGATGCTTCACAATCTAGAAAGAAGTTTCATCTCAAGTTCTCAAGTTTCATTAGATCCAACTCTAAATTATTTCAATTCATAATAACACAAAAATTATCTCGCAACCCCCAGCATCACCTCACCCTAACCCCAACACACCCAACCCCACCTCACCCCAACCCCAACTCACCCCAACTCCAACTCACCCCAACGTCAGCACAGCCCAACCCACCTCATCCCAACCCTAGCACACCCCAACCCCAACTCAACCCAACCCCTACTCCACCCAACCCCAACTCACCCCAGCCCACCTCACCCCAACCCCAACTCACCCTAACCCCAACTCAACCCAACCTCAACTCACTCCAACCCCAACTCACTCCAACCCCAACTCACCCAAACCCAACTCACCCAACCCCAACTCACCCAACCCCAACTCACCCCAACCCCAACTCAACCTAATACGAACTCCAACCCCAACTCACCCTAACCCACCTCAATCCAAGCCCAACTCACCCCAACCACAGCTCAACCCAACACTAACTCACTCCAATCCCACCTCACTCCAACCCACTCCAACCCCAACTCAACCTAACCCCAACTCACCCTAACACACCTCACCCCAACCCCAACTCACTCCAACCCCAACTCACCCTAACCCCACCTCACACTAACCCCAAGTCTCCCCAACTCCAACTCACTCCAACCCCACCTCACACCAACCCCAAGTCACCCCAACCCCAACTCACCCGAACCTAATTTACTCTAACCCTAACTCACCCTAACCCCAAGTTACCCCAACCCCAACTCACCCAAACCTAATTAACCCTAACCCCAATTCACCCTAACCGCAAGTCACCCCAACCCCAACTCACCCAAACCCAACTCACCCTAACCCCAACTCACCCCAACCCCAACTCACCCTAACCCAAACTCACCCAACCCAAACTCACCCTAACCCCATCTCACCCCAATCCCAACACACCCAAACCACAGCACACCTCAACCCCGCTCCTTTAAACTTTTTCCACCCTTTACCTTTCCATACCCTGATCCACACCAACCCAACCGCACCATTTCCCACAACCTGACTTACAACCACAACCTGCTGGGACCTCGGCACTCCCCCCCCCCTTCCCCCTCCCAAACCACAACCCCCATCTTGCGGGAGGCTGGAACGTCAAATCGCGCACACGGCGGACGTGACGGCAAAGATATGCGCGGGGCTCGCTCTGTCTGTCCCTCCTCGTACAATGTTATCGTTTCCGCTTGGGAACCCCAACTCTCTCCTGGCCAGATGCCCCTCGCTCTACACACGACCCTGGCAAGAAGACCTCTCCACCTGGAGGACGGAGTGGGTGGAGCAGAGGCGAGGAGGAAAGGGAGGCGAGGAAAAGAGGAAAGGTTGAGGAGGGAGAAGAGAGAGAGAGAGAGAAAGAGAGAGGGAGGAGGAGAGGAAGATTTTTGAGAGAGCAAGAATGGGAGGGAAAACTTTGACAAAGAACGGCAAGATGGCGGTGTTGGGGAGTGAAAAACTGAGGATTTCTTTTGGGAGAAGAAACAGGAGGTTGCGATAACGTGTATATCTGAAGTAAATAGAAATCTTGTGTCCAGGAAAGGAGGAACACAAGAAATGCGCAAATGAAAGGGAAGATGGCGAAATATCACTTGCACATGGCAGATGTAAAAAAAAAAAAAAAAAAAAAAAAAAGAGAGAGAGAGAGAGAAAGAGAGAAAGAGGTAAGCCTACAATCCCAAAAGAAGAAACTATGGATTGTGAAAAGATGAATACGGAGGCAAATAAAAAAAGATAAATAAATAAATATATAAATAAATATATGAATAGATGAATAAAAAGTTAAGATTCTGGAAGCCTTTGGGAAGAATCAACAGACCCACCTTCGAGTCCCTCTTTTCCCCCCCTTTGTTCCACCTTTTCCCTTTACCCCCCTTTCCTCTTCCTTTCTTCCCCTTCCCACACTCCCCTTCCTTCCTTTTCCTTTACCCCTTTCCCCTTTCCCTTTCCTCTCCCCCTTTCCTCTCCCCCTTTCCCTTTCTTCTCCCCTTTCCCTCTTCCCACAATCCTCCTTCCCCATTCTTCTTCCTCCCTTACTTCTTTTACCCTTCCCTCCTTCACCCTTATCCCTTCCCCCTTTACAACTTACCCTTTCCGTTCCTTCTTCCCCTTTCCTTCCTATCTACCATATCCCAATTTCAGAGACACGATACCTACCATAGTCGGTGCATTGCTTTGGCCATCCTGTATAGTGCCTTATCAATACAACCTTTCTCACACAGATACCAAATCTATCACCACAGAAAAAAAAAAATCTTACTTGCGACGCTGTAATTCCCATTTGACCACCTCATTCTTCAGTACATCCAGACTCCCCACATCCACCACCACCACAGGATAGACCCAGCCTTGATGCATCGTTATGCACGGAGAGGATCGCAATGCTATCAGTCCGGCTTGACTTCCATGTACTTTGAGACTTATCAGCGGAGCACCATCTTCCACCCCAAGCCTGCCTTATCTATAGACCTCCACGAACTACATTTCTTGTGTGTAGAATCCTCTGGATATATGACCAACCTGTCGACAGCTGTAGTATGTGCTCTATTCCCTTTTATTATGGAATGCCTCTGTGTCCATTATATATATATATATATATATATATATATATATATATATATATATATATATATATATATATATATATATATATATATATATATATTCACTGTCATCAGGCACAACGTCTAGATTCTTTGTTGACTTCCATAGGCACATGACTAGACTATAGACTAGTACTTGATGTACTACATTTATTAGAGACTACCACCATGTATATATATATATATATATATATATATATATATAAATATATATATATATGTATATACATGAGAATTATTTTGAAATTATTATGTACATTTCATATACGTAAAATTCTGCGGACTATGTGGTCATAACAAATACCACTGCCAATGACTCCAACCCTCATCTTCAGACTCCCCTGGACTTCATACCCAACCTGGAGACTCCTGTGTACTTCAAGTCTTCTCCATTGACAATGAAATTTCGGCGATTCTCTCTGGACCGCCCTGAGGCACGGGTCTCCTCTGTGGATCGCTGTGTCTATTGAAGAGCGATGTTTTCATGTCATGTGTAATAATAGTCCACAAAAAAAGAATAATAGGATGTTAATTACGATTGGCTTTGTCATCGGAGTTATGAGCAAATGTTGGAACAAATGGTTATATATATCTCGAAAGCTCTTTGTGGACTCGCATATTAGAAAATGTCATTTGGGAGTTTGTAGATGGAGGAAATGAAATTTGGGGGTTTTAGTTCCTGAGTTGAAAATGTATAGACACATAGTTAAGATGTGTGTGTGTGTGTGTGTGTGTGTGTGTGTGTGTGTGTGTGTGTGTGTGTGTGTGTGTGTGTGTGTGTGTACGCGTGGAATGCGATATATTATATGATAATAATAAGATAAAATGATTATTTATTTATATATTTTTGTTAGACTAGATCATGATTACCGGATATCCCGGCTTGAACAGTCGGCAGGTCGATTAATTCTTGGTGTATGAATGATGTGTTTCGATAACACAAAAGTGAACAGAAGACGAGAATATACCTAAGTATTATGATCTCATCCAATGACGAAAATCGTTTTAGCTTGCTATTGCTGACGTCAGCGAAGCGTGTGCTGCAAGCCAACACAAAGGCAGCACAGAATGGTCTTCCGAACACCTTTTGTAAAACAAAGACTCCGGGGCGAACACAAGCCAACACAAGCGAACACAAGCCCTTAATAGTTTAAACAAGGATTCCCCCCCACCCCCGAACCCCCACCCCCATCCCCCAAGAAAAAAAATGGGGGAAGGGACTATTAGCTTTGGCTCTTGAAACTTGCAGAAGCTGTTTATCGGCGGTGCCAAAGAGTCCCCCCCCCCACACATACACCTCTTCCCCCCCTTCCCCCCACCCCCTCTACTTGTGTGAGAGTTTGGAACATTGTATGGCTTGAAGACTTTGTTTCTTGCTTCGCCGTGGAGGACTTCGGCCGACTTCAGGCCCAGTGTGCTGTCGTGGTAGTTCTAGTTGTAGTTAAGCGAGTCACGGTGGTAGGAGTAATTTACCAGCAGTAACCAGCTGCTATATATGTATATATATATATATATATATATATATATATATATATTATATATATATATATATATGTGTGTGTGTGTGTGTGTGTGTGTGTGTGTGCATATATACATGTATATATATATATAATATATGTATATATATGATATGTGTATATATATATATATACAGTATATATATATATATATATTTATATATATATATATATTTTATATATATATAAATATATATATAGAGAGAGAGAGAGAGAGAGAGAGAGAGAGCAAGGTTCGAGACGTTTCGCTAAACTCAGCATTATCAATTGTAACAGATACAGAGAAAGTAAATTTTTATATGCCAGAATTAAACACTGGGTGAGGGCATAGGTTACACTGAAGGAGGACAGAGAAAAGTTGACCATGAGGCGAATGGCTTCATAGTCCTTCATCAGGAGGAATGAATGAGGCAAGTCACTCCACACAAAGTCAGATCGGACCTTCTTGTGGGCAAAGCTTCTGAGAATAAATCAGAAAGTTAGAAGGCAGTGAAGACACTTCATATCATCTTAGTTATTTTAGGGATATTATAGTTGAATTTTTTCTAGCTCAGTTTTTCAGAGAATTGTAGAGAGGAAATGTTTAAGAAGTCAGATAGAAATGATAGGCACCATTCAATAGGTTGAGTGAAAAGGCGGAAAGTTATGAAAAACCTAAGGTTTTTAGTGTGTTTGTGTGTGTGTGTATGTGTGTATGTACGAGTTTGTGTGCGCATGTTTATGTGTGTGTGTGTGTGTGTGTGTGTGTGTGCGCGCTTGTGCATGCGCGTTTGTGAGTGCGCACGCGCGCTCGCGGACGTGTGTGTGTATGTGTTTATGTGTGTGTTTGTATGTGTGTGTGTCTTTGTGTATATGTCAACATTTATGTTTGTGTGTGTGTCAGCGCATATGTCTGTGTGTATCAGCATATAAGTATACCATGTGTGGGATGTACGTGTTTGTAGTATGTGTGTGATAAGCACATATATATACTTGTGTATACTAATTCATACATGCGCACATGAGAACATGCATATATCATATTTCCTTACAGGTGGTCATTACTTATAACAGCTCTCTGTCTGCACCTGGCCAGGCCGTTAATGAACCAATAGCCGAGGGAGGTCTTTGGCAGCTACGCCTTAATGAGTCACTTTAAGGGTTTGGCCAACAAAAAATTGCTTACAGAAATTTCCAAGTCTTTGGCCGCCGACCCATTGTTTCGGCCATAAATTAATGAAATCGTTAATTGGAAATTTAGAAATTTTTGTTTGCCGAAGACTTGCGAGGCTTCTTGGCGCTGCGCTGCCTAATTGTGCTGTACCGTTTTATGAAGGAACTCTTATTTAAGTTTTATATACACCGTCGCGAGTCTTGTGGCGTGCGCGCGCGTGCGTATGTGTGTGTGTGTGCGTGTGTTTTTGTGTGTATGTATATATATATATATATATATGGGGGGTATATGTGTGTGTGTGTGTGTCTGTGTGTGTGTGTGTGTGTGTGTGTGTGTGTGTGTGTGTGTGTGCGCGTGTGTGTGTGTGTGTATGTGTGTTTGTGTATACACTGAGTTTCCATGTCCTCATTCTTCTTCTCCTTCGGGAAACATCCATTTTTTTTCGACAATTATCGAATGCACAAATCCTTTATTTTATTTTATTTGTATGAATAGTGGCCTTGTAATGCGTCTTTGATTTTTTGTTTTCTTCTTGATGAGCATCGTTCTGACCCACGAAATGAAAAATCATATTTCGACTGAAAATTTTCATTCACCAAAGAATTCAGAGACAATGGAAATATCGGCCTGTAGAAAAACTTCCTGTGTTGGATGCAATGTTCATTCTGCTTATGAAACTTTTTTTTTTAAGTCTTAGGGTTTTTTTTTTTTATCAAACATTTAAGACCGAAGAGGGTGTTATAGCATGTGCGTTAACGTTACATCCACGTAACATCATAGCGTTACCTTTGGAGATATTTTGTAAAACGTGAAATGGGACCAAGACTTGGAGCTGTGATCCTGGACGAGAGCTCTCCAAGTGCTTTCGAGAAGACAAGTTACTCGTTGTTTTGTTAGTATGTATCAACATTAATACCCTTTTAGTGCATACATCCCAGAAGCTAACGGGGGTTTCCATTTGCTGTTTCTTTGCAACCAACTGATATGGTTTAACGTCACAAACTCCCCCTATCTGGAGGCTAGGACGGTGCCCCTTACAGAGACCTTTGTAGCGTGGAATTTAATAAACCATGCCCTTGGTTCAACTTCGCCGGTGGCAGGACTCGAACCACCATCCCCTCGACCTTCGCCGCAAGTAACGACGCCCTAACCCACTAGGCTAGAGAGCTTCCTCTTTGCAACCAACTACTTCGACAAATTTGTTCGACGTCTTTGGTCCCAGAAACCAAGACTTTAGACCACCAAAGGCTCGAGGAACTTGTTTTAAGATAACGGAAAGCGGTACAGTGTTGTACCCACAATTGTACATATGGTGCATGCCTGTTTGCAGTATGGTCGGACTGTCACCATTGACATGATTTTTTCATGTGGCGATGTACCAAGTATATATGAACACAAAGCTGTATTTTGTCCTCTGGACTATTTATGATTGTTGGTGACTGTACACGGCATGACCACAGACTCTAGAGAAGGTCTGTTTATTAGCATCCAGGCAATTACTCCCACTTGGCGCATGACGTCATTTGGAAGCCTCGAGTGGGCGGAGTCAGTCGAGACTGAGGACCAATGAGAGGCTTCGAACTCCACATGACGTCATCAGGGGGTGTTACTCGGCAGACCTTCTCTCTCTGGAGATGATATGGACGATCGTGTGACTACAGCGATGTCCGGGTACCTAAGGTCGCTTATTTGCCTTTGGGCACCCGTAGTTGGAGTGTAAAGAAGAATGGCTCGCGTCTCTCCTTCGAGTTAATATCCTTTGCAATATATATATATATATATATATATATATATATATATATATATGCGTGTGCGTGTGTATGTGTGTGTGCGTTTGTATATATATATATATATATATATATATATATATATATTCCTGACTAGTTTCGCGGGTATGTTTTATCAAAGCATACCTGCGAAAATATATATATATATATATATATATATATATATATATATATATATATATATACATATATATATATATATATATATATATATATATATATATATATATATATATATATATATAATTTAATCCGTGACCTGAGGGCGCCAGGTGATCATGGGACACTGGTTACTAAAGGAGGACTCATTCAACAGATTTTATCATGAGTCGGACAAAACGAGACTCTCTCTTCTGTTTATAACATGGCTAATGCCAAACGATTTTATTCGACTGAGGTGGGTGTCGCCGTATTAATGAGGTTACAGAAAACAGCAAAAAATTTGTACTTTCCTAATTTTGTTCTGGTGGAATATTAAAGGAAAAGAAAAATCCGCAAATAGCTCAAATAGTAGTAGAATGCATGAACTGTTGCTGTATTCATATTTTACAGTATAATAATCACAGCTGTCGTGATTCTTTTAATGTTATTGACATAGTTAACACTATTAATGTCAATATCAGTATCATTATTATTATTTTTGTAAATAAGCGTAGTTATTACGCTGCACACCTGTTATGAAAGTGCCGATTTTCTATTTTATTTTATCATTATTTATTTATTTATTCATTTATCTATTTACATTCTGCATTAGCTTTGTAAAGTCCTTTGACTTGCACATCGTACAAAGTATCACACAAAAACTGCCCGAGGTTACCTATCGGGACAGAAACGGTGCTAAACTATAGTCCATAACAGCAATAACAATTTTATTTCCACAAAAGATTGCAAAGAAACGTAACGCTATAACGACTACAATGAAATATAACACATGAAATGCCTTCCGACTTATGCCCTGTAGTAATTCTAAAAGATTTTCAGAATTGTTTTAATAGATTTTATTGGCTGCGTATTCTTCTAACCTCGTGTTGTTTTTTGTTTTTGTTTTTTTGTCCCACTTTTACTTCTGTGTCGATTTCAAATAGATTTGCCAACTTTTGTACCAACTGTTTAATGTTTCTTGGTTTCAAGAATACAATTTTGACACCATTCACAATAATATAATTATCTAACAATATCAACTATCATCTAATAATATCGAACATAATGTCAAATCATATTATCTCTTATCGTAAACACTGATACAGTTATGATCACTGCTATAATCACTGTTATTGTGCGTGACATTGTGTAGTTATTCAGAGTTCTTTTCTTGATGTAGGATAAAGCTGATTTCATTCAAAATCTACCAGAGTCAAAGAGAATCCGACCAAAATTAGTATCGGGATTAGGATTAGGATCAAGTCCCTAAGCGATACGAGATCTTGCTGCAGCTGCCGAGGATGATGATGATGATGATAATGATGATAATAATGATGACGTTGCTGATGATGCTGACAGCCTGAGCTTTAACAATCGTCATGCTGTTATGGCAGCGATTAGGCTGCTGTCGGTAATGAGTGTCAGCCCGCTCCGGTGACAGACGCCATGTCGGCCGCCGGGCCCGGGACGGGCATGAGCACCATCGAGGCTTACCCATGGGCCCGCACTGTGGGCTGTGGGGGTAAGCCCGTCAGCCCGCCCGCGCGGGCAAAGCCACGGGGTCCGGCGACCGCCTGTCATTCGGACGCCAGCGTTCCGGCTGAAATATTCCCATGCCCGTTGGCTAAATGAGCACAGCGTTGGAAAAACACAACCAATTTTCCATTTGTATGAAGGAATGTCATATGTAGAAAACATATTCATTTTAGGTTAGGCGGATTTGGACCGCCACGACCTCCCGATTTATTATCATCATTACCATTATCATTATTATTATTATTATTATCATTATCATCATTAATTGATTGATATACATATACCCACCTATACAAGGTATATATTAAACACATACCCCGAATATTTGTTAACTAGAACTTATTATTTGTATCCTCATACTCTAATTGTACTCTAATCGTCATTATGAATGTTTGACATCGTTTGACATCGTCAACCTAAACAGTACAGGTGCACTTCGTCATTATAACGAGGTAATAACAGGTGTAAAGGTGTCCATTAACTGAATGAAAGGTGTTTATTAATCAGCATTTCAGACATTAACAGTAACAGATGTGCGGCTTAACCAATTGGACACGGTTGTAATGCTATGTTGTTAATTAACTTTGTACAGTCACCGAATGACAGTGTCATTAATTTCATGGGTCACTTTACGTCAAACAGCGGTCACTATTATGTCATGTGGCAACAGTATAACCCCTATTCGCGCTTTATGAGATTGTCATTAACTGTATATTAATAACCGATCGAAGTTAATGAAAAAAAATGTATAAATAAATTGGTTTAAGGGTTCTCCGTGATGATTAATACAATATACACTCAGGACTCCTAACTTAGAAATTGAATGATGTCTTTGAAGATTCCATTGTCAAAAATCGTTTACTTGTTTTCAGTTTATCTTTTTTTTTTTCTTTACGATAATGTCAACCATTACAACAACTTGCCAAACACGGTTGCTTGATGTGCGATGTCACTCAACTAGTCGTGTTTGTTGATCTCCCACGTAAGCGAGAGGGCCTTGTGGCCCACAACCAACTCTTTGTTTCAGACGAAAGTCAAAATCCGGTTTCTGAACGCGGTATCGGTCGATCGAGACCCCCAACTGAAGAGAAGTTAGGAACCATTCTTCTTTACTAAACACTTCATTATACCAACATTGTCTTCAGTGTCTTCAGTGTCGTTATGACTGCCTCGTTTATTATCATTATCCAATTTGCTATCATGACGAGTTGTCGGAGTTGTTATCTCTTATCAGTCGTTTGTTTCTTCCTATCTTCCCTTTCCCCCCCTTTCTTCCTCTTCACCCTTCCTTCCCCTCCTCACTGTCCTACTATTCCTTCCTTCCTCTCTTCACTACTCTACTATTCTTTACCACCTTCCCCAACCATCCTTCCCTTCCACTACCGCCCCAACTACCCTCCCTTCCCCTACCCCCGCAACCCGCCTCCCTCTCCCCTCTCTTTACGTCTCCCCTCAGCGGTTGCATAAGAGCTGATATAAACACAAGCAGGGAATATCATTATAGCAGAAATTATCTTCGCTCAGTTCAGTGTATTTAAAGGGATTTCGTCGAGGCTTCGGAGGAGGAACGGAGGACCCGAAGGTGCTACGGTGAGAGGGGGGTATTTTTCGACCCCCCAAGGGATGGTGGGGATTTCTACCATGGTGGGATTTCAACCACCCGGGATTGTCAGCACTCCCTCTCCCCCGAATCCCATCCCAGGGATGGGGATATCCTCAGGGGATCTGAGAATTGGATAGGCTCGAGTATGATTTCAGGAAATATTGTATGTTTATGTCTCAACCCTTCACACACACACGCACGCACACACACACACACACACACACACACACACACACACACACACACACACACACACACACACACACACACACACACACACACACATCCAGTCGTTATGTGTGAACACCCCCCCAACTTCCAGCGCTGAGGTCATTGTCAGAAGAGGGTTCAAGGTTTCGAGCGACGGTCATTATAGATCAATCACAGAAAGAAAATATTGATTTCCGCTTTCGTTTTATTCACTTCTTCTTTCAAAAGAGCTCCTTCTCTCCTCCTCCTCTTTTTTCCTACTCCCCCCCCCCCTCCCCCAGGTCTTCCCATGGACACCAATGTTCTTCCTACATGTGCAAGATTTCGTACTTTATATGTGGTGTGTGTGTGTGTGTGTGTGTGTGTGTGTGTGTGTGTGTGTGTGTGTGTGTGTGTGTGTGTGTGTGTGCGTGTGTGTGTGTGTGTGTGCGCGCGCGCGCATGTGTGTGCCTGTGAGCGCGTGTGTGTATGTGTGTGCGCGTGTGTGTGATTGTGTGTGTGCACGCTCGCGTGTGTGTATGTGTGTGCGCGTGTGTGTGCACGCGCGCGTGTGCATGTGTGTGTGTGTATGTGTGTGTGTGTGTGTGTGTGTGTGTGTATGTGTGTGCGCGTGTGTGTGCATCTGTATATATGTATGTATGCATGCACTTATATAGAAAGCAGCCATGGGTTTTAGGGGCACAAGTGTGCCTGCCGTTCTGCGGATCACGGATCGAATCCGACAGCAATCCTGTGTAGCGGGCGCAGCGGAAAATTAGACTCGGGAATATGAAATAAGCTTACACACACACACACACACACACGCACGCACACACACACACACACACACACACACAGACACACACACACACACACACAGACACACACACACGCACGCACGCACGCACGCACGCACACACATTGAAGCATTGCTAAGATAATTGAAATTAATTTTCTTCTGGTTGCTATTTTGATATCATGCAGCTTTTGTCATTTGCTATATTGTAAGTATTAATTGAAAAAATATATTTAATTGCAAGCTAAGAAATACAACCCGTACATGTAGGTACACACACACACATACACACACACACACACACACACACACACACACACACACACACACACACACACACACACACACACACACACACATATTTATTCATTTATCTATTTATTTATTCATTTACTTATTCAATCCTAACTTGAGTTGTATTACACCACTTTACTGATGCACATGTAACGTGTGTTAGAATTAGATATCTGCCTGGTTCTACATCCTGTTTGTCGCCTCCGAATCATCTACATCTGCCATTGAGACAATTCCACACCGCAACTCTCTACATGCTGACACATTCTTTTCTTACATTCTTTAACTATTTTATGTGATTTTTTATCTTACGTATTTATTCGTTTACATCGTTATTCATCGATTAATTTTTGGCTAGGCTATGTTATATTTTCTGTACGTCTCCCTCTATTTTTTTTTTTTTTTTTTTTTTTTTTTTTTTTTTTTTTCTTTTTTCCGAACCCTCCTCTCCGAAACTCCGAGTGTTTGACGCTTTCGATCGCGATTTACAAATTAAACTTGATTATCCGCGTTCGGGGTGCACGTGCCGCCCCTGCGAGTGGCCACGTGTTGGTCTCCGCCGCCGCCGCCGCCGCCCCGGATCGGCCGGGGAGGGTGGGAAGGAGCCACCAGAGGGATGGAGGGAGCGAGGGAGGGAGTGGGAGGTATTGGGGGAGGGGAGTGGGAGGTATTTGGGGGGAGGAGGAGAGGGGAGATAATCAGGACGGGGATGAGGGTCGGAAATGAGTGGCGAGGAGAGAATTTAGGGGTTGTAGCGAGGGACAAGGGAAACCACAGAGATAGAGGAGAAAGAAGGGAAAGACACATGGAGCAGGGACAGGGACAGCAGTTATGGTTAAACGGGGAAGAGGCCACGTGATAACGAGAACCGGTGTCAGGGACAATTCACCCTAACAAGGTGGAGCAGGACGAGGTGAAGCGCATAACAAGGTAGCTATTATGGTCATGGTACTCCGAATTTAATGTACCTCAGCCATAAGGTCTGCGAAGCTGTTTACAAAGCTAAGGAGCTTTTACTAGCAGGCCCTCGGCTAAGACCGAAGCTGCCACCTTTGCCTGGTGTGTTTGGATAGCCGTTAGGGATCTAATCCGAAGTATGTGCAGATCAAAATAAGTTACCGCGTTTAATACAATGGCACAATTTGTGAATTTACTTAGACAACCACTAGAGGATTTTAATCAGTTAAAATTGGATCCCCTGATTGAACGAGATTTTGCTGGATCGAGACCCCGTGCAGGCTCGGGCAAGGTCGTGTACATGTAAATAAAATCACCTGGCGAAAGAGAAAAGAAATCACAGAGTAAGCTACGGTGTTGAAGGGGTCTAGGATGTTATACAATGGGAGACAACTGAATCCCCCCTTCCCCCTCCCCCCTCCCCCCTCCCCCCTTCCCCCCTTACCCGACCACGTTCCAGAACGTTCGACGGACGCTCTATGGCCGCCGACAGTCGCCCTCGGAGTCCTGGTGATCTGACAGGGAGAGACACTGCATGGCAATTCGATGACGTCAAAATTCTCCACTAGAAAAGTGACGTCATAAGGTGGAATTTCATGAAGAAAGGTGACGTCATCGACACGTCCTAGATAGAGGGATGGACGAAAAACTAACGAAACACATCTGTGCTTTATATATATATATATATATATATATATATATATATATATATATATATATATATATATATACACATAGTATATATATAGTTCCTGAAAAATCTGGGCGGTCTTAATCGGCTTAAAGGCTTGGGCAAAAGTACTGTCAGGCTTAAAGCCATTTCGATTTTCCCCTGAACCCTTTCGCTGCGTGTATTCTGGCTGCCGCCTGCAAGTTCCTATCAGGGACAAGTACAACTCAATCACATCTTGATAATTATTTATTTATTTATTTATTTACTTTGCATGACACGGTGGTATTCTTAAAAAAATCTTTCCCTTCCAAGGATTTATATAAGATTTATATAAGGAAAGATTTATATAAGATTTTTTTTTAAGAATACCACTGCTTTAGAGTGGCCTACCATAGCTGTTGTCGAGTCCTGCTTGCCCTGTAAGTCGTAGCACATAGGGCAAAGGTGATGACCACGGTCACAGCTAAACATCTCCTTGCATGAGGAACGAGTCAAGGGAACCAAAGATGTGTTGCATCGGCACTTTCAACACGGTGTCGCCGGACGATTTCATTCATTACAAATAACAGAATTGATCAATTGTGTTACCGTATTTAAGGGCCCAAACCGAGAGTAATGCGTGATGTTCCGTTTGAAGACATAACGATTTTATTCGAATAAAGAATGGCCGTCAAACTGAAATGATTCAGCTATTCGATTAAACCTTTGTGGATTAATCTCCACTAAACATGATTAAACAAATGAACGAATGATGATGATGTGGTTTAACGTCACAAGCTCCCCGTTATCGGAAGGCTAGAACGGTACCCCTCACAGATGGCTTTGTAGCTTGGAATTTAATAAACCATGCCCTTGGTTCAACTTCACCGGTAGCAAGACTCGAACCGCCATCCCCTCGACCTTCGCCGCAAGTAACGACGCCCTAACCCGCTCTGTCAGCGATCTTCGTAAATGGACGAATAAATGAATGAAATAAGAGGGTGAGCATCTCTACATTCTACGAGATGCTACCCAGTCTTAAAACCCTTATACTTCTCTGGTTCCACCTTCTGCGAGCGATACCATCCCTAGGGATAGAAGCGATGGTTATTCGATCAACTCCCGAAGCTTTCTGGTACAATACAATACTTAGTACATGTTATTCTGCCTAAATGGACCGGCCCACAGTGAGATGGTCAAAAATCGAGCGGAGAGTTGGAGTCTGCAAAGGTATGGACAAAGGAAATTTTGAGAAAACAGAGAGGAAATTTTTAGAATTTGAGGAAAGAAATGAGATGGCTACGGCTCTGGATGGTAAGAATTGAGAAATAATCATGATAATAATCACAAGAGTACAGTTGTAATCGGTAAACTGGGAAGACGATACGAATAAATAAGAGTAATCATCAAACTCAATATATGAATATATACATATGCACACACACACACACACACATATATATATATATATATATATATATATATATATATATAATATACATATGTGCACTGCGTTGATAATAATATTTACATAAAAATTCAGAGAGAGAAATTATACGAGGGATAGCAAAATATAAAATCAGGAATAATGAGAGACCACATGAAACGTGATAGAGATAAAAAAAAAAAAAAGTCAAAATCAACGAAAAAGACAAGGAGCAAGTGGTCACTCCAGAGAAGAACCCTCCCGACATCAACGATTCACTGAACAAAAACGAAAGATAATTATATCCCTTTGAGAGAGAAGATTCACTCAAC
>NC_134791.1:11481644-11489144 GCF_046742065.1 Oratosquilla oratoria | reverse complement strand
CCGCCTCCGCCTCCGTTAGCCTCCGTGTCGGGAGTCGTCACTTTGACCGACGATGTTGGTTGTGTGTCTTGAACACTGTTCTCCCACAGGCAGTGTCAGAAGAAGAACCGGTAATGTCACATAAACAAAGAAATTCTCACTTCGGGTAAGGGGAAGGGGAGGGGGGAGAGGGATTTTTCACAATTTGCTGTACGTCCTGCGCCTCTTTTGAGCACTCCAGGTCACCAAAGAACGAGAACCACTGTTGCAGAACCACCACAAACTGCTCTGCACCGCCACGAGAACAGGCGGGAAGTGGAGGAAAGGCACGTGACTCTCTCTCTCTCTCTCCTTCTCTCGCTCCAGTTAGGGCCTCTCGGGTCCTGCAGCAACAAGTACGGCGGAAGCTGCCACGATAATAATCTTGGACTTGATCCTTTGGCTCCCAGCCTATGTGTCTAGGCTCCGCCCCCTCCGCCAGCTCGCGCGCCATTGGCTGGCCGGCTCTGCAAAACAACGAAGGATTGGCCAGAGGCAGCGCGGGGACGGGGAGGACGCGACATGATTGGACACGGGCCAAGTCCCGGCTGGGAAAGGATCTTATACAGAGAGCGGAGATGTCATCAAGACGCCCATGTAACACGGATAACTTCTCGCTCTCATATTAGATTAGAAGAATTCTATCACATTTCAGGCCTCTTTGTTCTTCTCTTAGGAAAACATATGTATGATAGCGAGAGTAATGGGTTTGCCTTATTTCGAACTCTGGACTCTTTCTTCCTCCTCCTCCTCCTCTTCTTCCTCCTCCTCCTCCTCCTCCTCGTGCACTAGTCAAACCTCCCCTTTTCTTTGGCGCAGGCAGAGCCCGAAAACTTGAAGAGCGACGGCGTAAGCTAAGTGGCCGCGGACGAGCCAGTTGAAACTGTTTCATTCGGTGCAATGGCTGCCGCTCTCCCTTCCCCCATTATGTAGCAACTCTGAGGGCGGGGCGGGGCGGACTCCGACCGCCGCCGCCGCCGCCTCCGCCGTCTCCGCCGCTGCTGCAAACCTCTTTTCATCTCACCTTTGCTTTCATATCATTTCACCCCCACACCCACACCCACACCTCGAAGGCGCGAGTCTTGCCTCCTTCATATCGCCGTGGTCTGTCGTCATTTCGAAGATGGCTCACTTCAGTAAATATGACAAATACCTGAGACACTTCACTGGTCATGTTGCTACCCATTCTGGATTTACCGTATTCGGTATTAACGGGTAATAGATTTGTTACCGGTCAAAAGGTACTCTGGAAAACATCTGTTAGTTTCCTAAGCGTTCTCTACCTCTTGTTCTTCTTCACCGTGAAGATATGGGGGATGCTTTCCTTCTGACAGGTAAACGGACCTCCTCTTTTTTCTTCTTCTTCTTCTTCTTCTTCTTCTTCTTCAACGTATTCTTCTTTCATGTATTCTTCTATGTATTCCTCTTCTTCTACATATTTTCTATGTATTCTTCCTCCTCCTCCTTCTTCTCCTCTTTCATCTTCCTTCTATTCTCATTCTTTCTCTTCCTTTTTCACCCTTCAGTTACTCCTCTTTTCCTTTTTTTTTTAAGACGTTGCGACCACCTCGACCTAACCCTTCCCGGACCAGAGGTTTCCCATATCTGCGATTGAAACCGTCCGGCGTCACATTTAAAAAAAAATATTCAATTTTTCCTAATTTATCCTTGTGGTAACCTCATTAGTCCTTTGAGGTTAACCCGCTGACTCTGTGGAGTTTTATTGAGTTACATGTACACATATATATATATATATATATATATATATATATATATATACATATATACATATATGTATATATATATATACACATGTATATATATATATTCTATATATATACACATGTGTATATATATATATACACATATATATATGTATATATATACATATATATATGTATATATATATACACATATATGTATATATATATACACATGTATATATATATATACACATATATGTATTTATATATATACACATATATATATAAATATATATATATACAAGTGTATATATATACACATATATGTATATATATATATATGTATATATATATATGTATATATATGTATATATATGTATATATATATAAATATATATATATATATATACTGTATATATATATATATATATATATATATATATATATATATTGCTGGTAACCACAAGTGAAATCGGAAAAAATAGTAATTGCCAAGCACTTTCGTTTATTCACATTTTCAAGGGAATAACACGGTTGTGAATAACACAAAAGCGCTTGGAATTTACTGTTTATTTCCGATTTTCTTTGTGGTTACCAGCAAAATTTTTGGATCACGTGTTCTTTAGTGATCATTCTGAATATATATATATATATATATATATATATATATATATATTGTGGGTGGGTGGGTGAGAGAGATTGCCCAGCGACAGCAAGAATAAAGGTTCAGCAGCGTCTGTCAAAGGACGCTTCCTTTCATGCCTGTCTCTTCAGGCGTTCCAAAGGGTTCTATTCTGTCACCAACTCTTCTTCTTTTTTCTCCATTTTTTATATATAAACAACGCACTCGACCACACATTTGTCCTGTATACTCCTGAGCTGACGACGCCACTTACGTCCACCTCCGCATGTTCTTCTTAAGCTGAGACCTGAACTTCTTGAAAGAGTTCTTCAACTCCTTGCTTTTCTTTTTTTTCTTTTCTTTTCTTTTCTTTTCTTACGATTGATTTGGGTCATTGAAAACCGCTCCATCCGATACAACTTCCTGAAGAGCAATCCTCTTTTCTAAGATTATAATGATTTTTCTTTTTGAGACAAAGCATTCTCTGGTTCTCAGACTAGCGTGTACTAGCGTGTACACAGCTTATGTGTATCTAATTTCCTGTGCCTCTTTCGAAATTTCCATGCTTCTTTCCCACTACCTTGGACAAATTTAGGCTTAAGAAGGAAATAGTTAAGAACTGGTTTACCAACGGAGTGGTTAACGAATGAAATAGAATTATTAACCATATAGTGAGGGCTGAAACATTTGGTTGTTTTCAGAGAAGATAAGATAACTTTATGGATAGGGATGACAGATGGTAAGGGACATGGAACTGCCTAGTGTAGGCTTTATGGTCTCTTGCAGTCTCCTTCATTCTTATATTCTTTTGTTCTACCAGCGGACTTGTTCGTCATTTTATGGAGTACGTCTCCCACATATGTAATGCCCTTCTTTACTCCCTTCACTTGAACTGGGTAGAGTCTGAACTTTCCTCTCAAGGTCTTCAACCTCTTCTTGTCCTTTTCTTTATCCTCTTGTTATATCCATGTTCGCTGTTCTTCCGAAGTCGGGAAATGCATGCTAGCCATGACCTCTTCCTAAAAAAAAAGCAAACAACAGTAGAATCTCTGAGAAGTCTCGTCATTTTTCACAAAAATATTATGCAAAAGTCGACCAATTAAAGCCCTCCTTTCTTTCCTTTCTTGTGTAAGACGCGAAACGATCTTCATTCGTCTTTCCACCTAATTTTGAATTTCGACTTAGAAGTCCATAAGAAAAGAAGTATCAAAACTCTTTTCCTCCATTTAATTTTGGTTTGATAAGATTTTGAGTACTTGGCGATGATATTACGGTTTTATTATTGTTATATGTGTCTTAGTTCTGCATAATTGTAGTCTCGTGCCTTGCCATTTCAGTGTTGTTGTGGGTTGACAGTATCAGTCCCACTAATTAGGAAGATATATGTATGCCACATCTAACACAGTGAGGCAATTGCTGTGCCATGCACTACTGCTGATAGTTGCCCATCTCTTCTCCTCTCTTAGCTTATGAAAGGCATATTGACTTCACACACACACGATATCTCTCTCTCTCTCTCTCTCTCTCTCTCACACACACACACACACACACACACACACACACACACACACACACACACACACACACACACACTCTCACACAAACACACACAAACACACACACACACACAAACACACACACACACACACACACACACACACACACACACACACACACACACACACACACACACACACACAAGAAACGGTCGATCATTAAAATATTTTGAGATATTAGTGCTTCTTTACAGCACCAGCAGGAGACACATTGACGAGACTGAGATAAACACTTGGGCTCCGGGTAGAGATACTCTTTAGATAGATGACCCCCGCAGCTCGGCTCTTACCAAAGACGAAACGTTTGGATTTTTGCCCCATGCAGTGTCTTCGAGGGGCAACGTTGCCCAACAAACGTTTGAGGATGGTGGCATAGGGTTGCGTGTTCCCTGGCTCGCTCTCTAAAATGAATAAAATCGTCTGGCGGTAGACACAAAAACGACCTTATATGTACCGGATTAGCTGTAATGAGCAGCAAAATGGTTTCAGTGAAACAAGTTAACTAATTAATCATTAAATCCAGTGACGCGTTGTGTAGACTTTTGTAGTTTGTTTTGTTCGTTTCCGAGATTATGGGGATGAAGAGGGGGCGCCACGAGATGAATAAAATCTCCTGGCGGTAATCAGAATAGTGGTAAAAGTCCCACCTGGTACGGAAGGGAATTACATGCCAGACAACCCTTGGCCTCCGTGGGATCCCGGTCGATAGAAACATCGTTCAAGTGAGGGCCCGTCTCTGAGGTGAGTGAAATCGTTTAGTGCTACTTTCCCATCAAGTCCACCACGGTATTAAAGGGGTTAGATAGTTAACTTCATTCGTGCATAACCTCAATTTAACCCCATTGTTTATGTACTGCTATTTGGGATTTTTTTTTTTATATATAATGAGCATTTCATATATGAGGCTGTTTACCATATATTCATTCACTCTTATTCAGTAATGTATCTTTCGAGTTATCTACGTTATTTTGTAAGTATGTAACCAAAAAAATAATGCCACTATGTAGCCCCAAGAAGATAGAAAGGCGTCATCTTGGATAACCATCGACAAGAAACTCTTTGTCCAAGTTTTGTGAAACTCACTTCGGTTCTTTCGTCAAAAGAAAACTTCCCTTCGGACTTTTCGAACTCGTAGACCGATTAGAAATATGAAAAAATAAATAGAAAATAGTATAAATGCGGTTTGAGTTTATTTCATGTTATCTATCTATATATACCAAGAGCTTTTCCTCCCTTATAAGGGGGTAGCCAAGTCAGAGGCACGTACCTTCTCCCACCCATTCCACTCCCACTCCCCTCCACTGCCCTTTCCCCCCACTCTCATCTTAGCTCCTCATGGATGACGGGTCATACCTGCATCCCGCCCAGGGTTTACTTTATGTGACTGAGGAGAAAAGTATTAACTTTCTTACTTTTTAGAGATCATTAATCGTGTGAGATTGTGCCACTTTCTATCTGGTCTTCAGTTCATCTATTTATCTATTTATTTGCTACTGTTCCTTATGTATCCGTCAGTTTTACCAATAAATAAAATCGAAAGATTGTGGAGTTTCAAACCCTAAGATCAATGAAAAAACATCTTTTGCGGCAGCCCGAATGAAAATAAGCATAACAAATTAATAAACATATAAATGAATAAATAACATTGAGGGTTTTGATTACTTGAAAGAGTAAAGAGTTTATAAAGAAAAGGGACTCACACCAGGAGGCGCTCAGCTGCAGTCGAAACCGTCACCTTAACCCTGTGTGCTGGGGCACCCTTTAGCTGTTTGGGGACTGAACCCTAATCGACGTAGTTAAAAACGAAGTGCTTGAGAACATTGTTTTTCTTTTTCTATCAATGTATAGAATATAGTACAGGGCTTGTTGGGCAAGGTCCTTCCATTATGTAGCCGTATTTTTTTTTTTTTTTTTTCACTACATTATCTTCATAGCTACCTCACCTCACTAACGAGGGAAACGATTAAAATCTCCTGAAGGCAGCCAAGATAGAAGGAAAAAGACCATCCGTTATGGAAGGGATTGAGTGAAGTGGGCTGCAAACTCATTATCATTATCGATGGGGTGTCTCTTCATGAGACACATTGAGCTTCGCACTCGCTTCGTATCCCCGTGGACCCAGGTTCGATTCCGAAGGGCCCCAGGTGATTGCCACGCATATGAGCTGTCCGGGCACCCAAGGCAAGGGTGGTGACGAGTTTGGTCGCAGTGAAGCGTCTCCTGGGGTGATGTACCGTCTACCTAAATGGACTACAAGATTCCGCACGTCCATAAGGATAGAAACGCTGGTAAGCTACAGTCCATGAATACCAACAAATCCTCACCACCGTGAGAAATTTGTAAATAATCTGTTTGTGTAGTTAATCTAGTAATGGCGTCTCGGTATTTGAGAGGGAACAGTCAAGCATTCTCTTTCCCCGACCCTCCCCTCTCCCTTTCTCAGGACCGACCCCTCTGCAAACATACCAGGTCACCCCAAGACCATCAGTTCTTGGTCACGTATCCTCCAGTGGCAAGATTATCTACGAGACTTCCATCGCTGGGCAAACTGTGGTTATTAGTCATAATTTACATTTGGAATTTGACCCCCACCTACCAGCGACCACCATCCTGAGGCTTTGCGTGTGTGTGTGTGTGTGTGTGTATTCACCTTGGTCTTTGGATCACGTGTTGGACTCGTGATCGACAGCTATTTCTCTCCCGGAAGAGAGCTCAGAGCTCGTATGACTGATCTATGGGTAATGCTATGACCTTACACACACACACACACACCCAACTCCCCGCCCACGAGAGTCAGAGTAACGACCCGAAGCGCAGTGATACCGAAATAATTTCGGCCCTGGGCAGGATTCGAACCAGTTACTGCGAGCACCACCGTGCTGGCAGTCCAGTGCTCTACCAACCGCACCACCGAGTTGTGTGTGTGTGTGTGTGTGTGTGTGTGTGTGTGTGTGTGTGTGTGTGTGTGTGTGTGTGTGTGTGTGTGTGTGTGTGTGTGTGTGTGTGTGTGTGTGTTTTTGGGGGGGACTTCATAAACTTGAAGAAATTTGTGTGGTGTCTTCCAGAATAAGGTCCACCTAGCTTTGGAGGGTTAAAACTGACAGGACTTATGTATTCATTTATTTAAATGTTTATCTATTTATCTAATCATTCATTTTACTCATTCATTCAATTATTTATATATATTATCTATTCATCTATTTATCTATTTATTTATCTATTCATTTATTTTACCCATTTATTCAATTACATATATTATCTATTCATCTATTTATTTATTTATCTATTTATTCGTGTATTCATTCATGTATTTATTTATTTATTTATCTATTTATTCATTCTTATTCCACAGCTGAATAAAACCACCTGGCGTTATCCAGGACAAGGTCGTCGAAGTGACTTGAAATTATAAAAGGTTAATGAAGTGGTTTTCACCTCTTTCAGTTCACAAACTCTCACAAGTGTTCCTCGAGGATGAAAATATATATGAAGTGTGTCACTGTATTTAAGGGGATGCATATCAGCTGATCCCAGATGTTGACTCTGATATATATATATAAATATATATATATATATATATATATATATATATATATATATA
>NC_134791.1:11469144-11476644 GCF_046742065.1 Oratosquilla oratoria | reverse complement strand
ATAGTCTGTACTAGACAATCTGCTACCTACCTTGTCATTATTTTTCCTTCGCGTGTACAACAATGAAATTTAAAATCCCTCATTACTGCCTCGCTACCCTTCTTCTCTATAATCCTCTTCTCCGCCTACTCCTCCTCCACCACCTCCTCCTCCTTCCTCCTCCTCCTCCTTCCTCCTCCTCCTCCTTCATCCTCCTCCTCCTCCTCCTTTGTCTCCGCCTCGCCATCTTCCTCATCTTCCTTTTCCACCACCTCTTCTTCCTCCTCCTCTTTTTCTTACTCATACTTCTTCCTTAGCTTCCATCTCCTCCTCCTCCTCCTCCTCCTTTGCCTCCGCCTCGTCATCTTCCTTTTCCTCCACCTCTTCTTCCTTCTGCTGTTTTTCGTACTCATACCTCTCTCCTTCCTTACCTTCCTCCTCCTCTTCCTCTTTCTCTTATACCTACTATTCATCCTACTTCTCTTCCTTTCTTTGTTTTTTCATCATTCCTCCCACATCTGAAGGGCATTTGCCTCCAGACTTCTTGATTCCGGGGTCCCTCCGGGAACCGAATGAAGTCTCCGGGCCACGGTCACCCCATTGAGAGTGTAAATCCTTCTCTGTCACTGACGAAGCCCCTCTCCTTCTCAAACACCCTCACCTTTGCCACGATGCTCGCCTCCCCTCCTCAGACCTTATTGTTAAGACTGACTCCAGAGTGTCCTATTCGGCGTGACTTTTTTGAGGGGGAATTTTTTTTTTTTTTTTTTTTTTGAGGGGGACATTTTTTTTTGAACTGCGATATGTTTTCTCTCTCGTAAGACTTTTCTTTTTCATCTCACCAGGAAAATTTGTGCTCTCTCTTTACAAGGCATTATTTTTTTCTCTTGCCATGCCGGTAGAATTTATACCTTCACCAAACCATTTCTCTCTCTCGCTCTCTCTCTCTCTCTCTCTCTCTCTTTCTATCTCTCTCTCTCTTTCTATCTCTCCCTCTCTCTCTCTCCCCTCTCTCCTTTTCCCCCTCCCTCCTTTCTCCCTCTCCCCCTCCCTCATCTCCCCCCTCAACCCCCTTTCCCCTTCTTCCCACCTCTCCCCCTCCCTCCTCTCTCCCTCTCCCCCTCCCTCCTCTTCCCACCTCTCCCCCTCCCTCCTCTCTCCCTCTCCCCCTCCCTCCTCTCCCCCTTAACCCCCTTTCCCCATCTACCCACCTCTCCCCTCCCTCCTCTCTCCCTCTCCCCCTCCCTCCTCTCCCCCTTAACCCCCTTTCCCCATCTACCCACCTCTCCCTTCCCTGATGTGATTTTCATTTTCTCCCATCGAGCATAATTTTCTCACTGAACCATTTCCTCCATGTCACCCGATTTTAATCCCTTCCGAGGATATCCTTGACCCCCTCCCGAACCTCCACTCCAAAAAAGGAGCCGAAGAAAGCTTGCAACTGATCTCATCTGGTCTGTATGAAAGGCTGGAGGAAGACCAAGATGAAAAAGAAGAAAAAAAAAAGAAATCAATTGAAGAACGGGAGTTGTTTACAATGTCTTTGCCTCTTTGATGTCGGACAAAGGACCTCGTGGAGGGAGCAGAGGTTCCAGTAGTCATTACGATTCTTCCATTGTCAAGAAAATGGGAAACCATTTATAATTGTATGCTCGCATACGCACGTACGCACGCGTATACGTACGTGGGATGACGCGTTCGTAAGTAGGCAGGTAGGTAGGCGGGTAAGTAGGTTGGTAAATTCATTTAGAACCTGTGCTCGAGTTGGCTCAGATCTGTCCTTGCATATCCTACTCCCCCTTTCCCATTGCGATATCGTTTAGGGCGAGGTCACCGATAACGAAAGGAATAAGACTTGGGTCCAAGGCATTTAGGGATGTCTTGCGAGCCTCGAAGTGAGTTCGTGAGAGGTCAAATGATTCCGAAAGGAAGAGTGAAGGTTCCTGGTGACCATTGTGCATTATTGTAATAGTGCACATGCCAAATAATGCATAACTACCGTAAGCTACTGCTTTAAACATTTGACACGTGATGCATACTGTACATACATGCATAAATACATACATACATACATACATACATACATGCATATATACACACATACATACATGCATACATACATAATGCATGCATACATAGACATGCATGCATACATACAGACATGCATATATACATGCATAATACATACATATATACATGCATAATACATACATACATGTGTTCATATATACATGTATACTATCACCCAACCCATATCCACCCAACACCCATTTATTGTTCCTTCCATCTTAGTTCCTTGTGGATGAAGGGTCATCCCTGAACCCCGCCACACTACTCGGGTCAAAAGCAGTGCAGCAAGGCACAGAACCTCCGCAGCGGGACTCGACAACAGAAGCAGGTATGACGTGGTAATCGACCTTATAGATAACGAAGACATGTAAAGATAACACATACTTTATTTTATTTTATCTATCTATTTTATTTATTTATTTATCTATTTTGAGAATTTTTCATTAAAGGAGGTTTTTCTTTCTCGGCTGTCGTCAGAGTCTACAAGAATTGTAGGTCCGGGTAGGCGTCACAAGACTCTTTAGAGTCTTCAGTCTTATCATTAAGATAAGAACCCTTTTCACCATTTAGGGCCTTCTCCTCATTGACACTTACTGTACAGTAGACTCTTCCGTTCAAAAGGACTTTTTTCGGGAAGAATCAAATGTGAAAGAAACACTTTTTCCAATTTTGAATCCCTCGGTGCCAAGACACAGATAAATAACTTTACGTCGCTCTTATATGTATTTATTTGTTAATTTGATCATTTTATTTTTTCTAATTTTATCTATTGAATTATTTTCATTTGAAGTTTCTGTGATGCTAACACGAATTCTACAATTTTCTCTCTCATTTAGATTCGACGTTGAATCTCCGAAACAAAAAAAAATAAATAAAAATAAAATGTAGACTTAAAGAAGCATGGATGGGTTCCTTCTCCTCCTTCTCCTCTTCCTCTTCTTTCTCCTCCTCCTCCTCCTCCTCCTTCTCCTCCTTCTCCTCTTCCTCTTCTTTCTCCCCCTCCTCCTCCTCCTTCTCCTCCTCCTTTTCTTCTTCTTCCTCGTCCTCCTCCTCCTTCTCATCATCATCCTCATCCTCATCCTCATCCTTTAACTCCTCCTCCTTTGTACTGATTCACAAATTCCAAGCAGCCGAGGACGTATATCCAGAGGGCAAGGTGCTGCTGAAGTCAGCACGGCAGTCGCTGGCCTCCTGGGCTCTGGTCTTACCGTCGTGGGGCCCCGCTGGGTGAACTCTGGCTGTCATGGTTCACACTGAAGAAGAACTTTCGGCCGCGGGTCTATGGCAAGAGAGAACCCGAGGGACAGGTCGGAAACACTAAGAGCGTGCAGGAAGGCACAGCACCTCCGCAGTGGGACGCGTCTTTCGTGCTTCCTTTTGGTTCCAGTTTCGTTCGCTGCTGATGTTTTCCCAAGTCGGGTTTCTATGGATTCGCCCTCTCGTCTCTTCCCCTTCTCTTTCTCCTTTACGCCTTTTCCTCGCCTTTTTATTATTCTTTTAATTCATTTATCTTTTTTATTCATTTATCTATTTACAAATATATTTATTCATTTATTCATTTGTTTATTTTTATTTGTTCATTTATCTATTTATCTATCTATTGATTTATTTATCTATCTATCTATCTATCAATTTATTTATATATTCATTTATTTATCTATTAATCTATATATCTATTTATCTATCTATCTATCTATCTATCTATCTATCTGTTACCTCTTTCTTTCCACTTATCTCCGCTTTCCCAAGACCTCCTCCTTTTCCCCTCACATCCTCTTCCTCTCCCATCTCTCCTCACTCACCTCCTCCTCCTCCTCCCCGTATCCCCTCTCTTCTCCTCTTTTTGGTCCCTTTGAAACTCCGCCTAAGTTCTTCTTCCTCTCTTTCTCCAGTATTTCCTCTCGCCTTCGTCTTATTCCCTCTCTTTCTCTTTTCCTCGTTCATCTCTTTCCCCCTCTTCCCTCTCTTCTCTGCCTTTTCCCGTCTCTCCCTTTCGTCCCGCCTCTTTTTCTTCTTCTTCTTCTTCTTCTTCTTGTTTACCATTCATCCATTCGCTCTGGCTAATATTTACCTTCTCTCCAGTTTATCAGAACCTTCCCTTCTTCCTGGATCCAACCCTTTTATCTATATGTTTATATATATATATATATATATATATATATATATATATATATATATATATATATATATGTATACATATATATATATTTATGTATATATATATATACACATACATATATATACATATATAAATATCTATATATTATATATATACACATATATTATATATATACATATATATATGAATATATATATATATATATATATATATATACACATATACATATATACACATATATACATATAAATATACATATACATATACATATACATATAGATATCTATATATATCTATCTATATATATATATATATATATATATATACATGTATATATATATACATATGTATATATATACATATATATATATGTATACATATGTATGCATGTATGTATTCATCTATTTGTTTATTACTTATATTTTGTATATGTATGTATTCATTTATTTATTTTATTTCATTTTATTTTATTCTATTTCATATAATGATTTGCTTAAGTATTTTATGTATACATTTGTATATTTATTATATATCCATGTATATATTTATCTATTTTATTCATCCATTATTTATTTATTTACCTTTGTCTTTGTTACTAATTAATTTAATAATTGTTCTTTGTTTATATCTTTATTTCTTTGTTTTGTTATTATTTTCTTGCTTTTCCATCTAGTGAACACTCTCAGTTTCACTTAACCTTCATATTCTTCTCGTATTCACTTCCCTTATCATTCACTTCGTCAACTTTTCAACATCTTTGTTCATCCCATTTGTCTCTCTCTCCTGTTAAGTTACAATAAACGAAGAACGTCTCGTCAATAAACAAGTAAATCAATAAATAGATCAATAAATATGTTGATAAATGAAAAATGAAATTTCTCACGATGAGGGAAAAAAATCGTAATTCTTGGGACAGTATTTCGTGACACAGAATTACAATTTCACAGGAGAAACTAGACAGATACATACTCTAGCTCCCTCACACTATGGGAACTCTCCCACAACTTTTTTTTTTTTTTTTTTTTTTCCTCTCCCCGGTCACCCCTCCTTTCCATGTAAAAACTAAACAGTACCAGTCGGTGGTGTATAAAATGGAATGTCACTACTGGGAGAGAACCACACAACTAGATCCTCCCCCCCCCAAAAAAAAAAGGAGAGGGAGAAAGAGTGTGTGAGAGAGAGAGAGAGAGAGAGATAAAGGGAGAGAGAAAGAGAAAGAGAGATAAAGGGAGAGAGAGAGATAAAGGGAAAGAAAGAGAGAGAGAGAGAGATATAAAGGGAGAGAGAGAGAGAAAGGGAGAGAGAGATAGAGAGAGAAAGAAAAAGTGCGAGAGAGAGGGGGAAAAGAGAGAGATAAAGAGAGTGGAGAGAGAGAGAGAGATAGAGAGAGCGAGAGAGATAGAGAGAGAGAGAGAGAGAGAGAGAGAGAGAGAGAGAGAGAGAGAGAGAGAGAGAGAGAGAGAGAGAGAGAGAGAGAGAGAGAGCGAGGACCAGCCCTTCTCTCTCACCTCAGACACTATGTCCACGTTCCTCAACACCCTGCCCCTGCCCCGCCCCGCCGACTCCCGACGGCGACGCTGACGCTGTCGTCACCGATCTTCGGCGCGAACTTCCTCCTCGCACTCCATTATCTCCCCTTTTCCTCCGAGCTCCTCCTCCCACCTCCCCCTCCCCTCCCCCCTCCCCCTCCCCCCCACCGGCGCTGTGGCATGGAGGCCCTCCTCTCCTCTTCTGCGATTGCGTGCCTCTCACGCCTCTTTGAACTCTTTTACACACTCAGGATTACTCCTTCCTTTGAATCCTCCATCTACTCCCCTTCCTCCTCGTCTCTCTCTCTCTCTCTCTCTCTCTCTCTCTCTCTCTCTCTCTCTCTCTCTCTCTCTCTCTCTCTCTCTCCTTTTATCCTTTCTTTCCTTTCATTTCATTTCCCTTCCTTTCCTCTCCCTCACCTTTTCTGGCCCTTTCCCTCACTTCCCTTCTTTTTCTCTACACTTTGGATTTCCCCTCACCGCAACTCCCCTTTCCTTCCCCTCACCTCCCCTCTTTCCCCCTCCCTTACTTTTCTCTTTACCCCCTTTCCGCTCCCCCCTCTTTCATTATCTTTCCCTCCACTTTCAACTCTCCCCTTCCTCTCCATCCCCTTCCCCTCCCCTCCCTTCCCTTTCCCTCCCTTCCTTTTTCCTTCCTCCCATTCACCTCCCTTCCCCTCTTCCCTCCCTTCCCTTTCCCTCTCTTCCTTTTCCCTCCCTCCCCTTCCCCTCCCTTCCCTTCCCCTCTCTTCCTTCCCCTTCCCCTCCCCTTCCCCTCTCCTTCCTCTTCCCTTCCCCTCTCTTCCCTTCCCCTTCCTTTCTTTATCCTCCCTTCACTTCCCCTCCTTTTACTTCCCCCTTACCTTCCCCTCTCTTCAATTCCCCCTTTCCTTACCCACTTCCCTTACCTCCTTTCCTTACTCCCTTCCCCTCACTTACCTTCCCCTCCCTTCCCTTACTCCCTTCCCTTCTCCTCTCTTCCCTTCCCCTCTCTCTCTCCTTCTCTCATACCTTCTTCTGTCTTCTCCCATTCCCCTCTTCCCTCCTCTCCCCCCTTTCCCTCACTTCCTCTCCTCCTCCGCTTTCCCCCATCTTGTCTGCCATTTTCTCACCTTTATTTTTGTCTATATTCCTTTTCCCCTTCCTCTCGCTCACATTTCACTTTCCCCTCACTCCCTGCTTTTCCTCAATTCATTTCCCCTCACTCATCTTTCGTCCCCTTACATAGCTCATCCTCCCTCTTCCCTTCCCCTCCCTTCTCTTGCCTTCCTATTCCCTTCCGCCCTTTCTCCCCTCTTCCCTAGTCTTGTCTTCCTTCTTCTAACTCTCTTTCATCTCACTCTCTTCCTCTCCCCTCACTTCCCCTCTCCCCTCCCTTCCCCTCTCCCCTCCCTCCAGCCTCCTCCCAACCCTCTCTCTTACTTCTTTGCTTCCTCTTATTTTCCCCCTCTTTTCCCCTCTTTTTTCTCTTTTCGTTCCTTTTGACTTCTCTCGTTTTCTCACTTCCTTTCCTCTCACTCCTCTCCTTTCCTCTCATACCTCCTCTTCTATCCTCCTCTCATTCATTCTTCTCTTTTCTCCACTCCCCCTCCTACCCCCTTCTCTCCTTCTCCTCCTCTTCCTCCTCCTACACACTTCCCTCCTCCTACACCCTTCCCTCCTCCTCCTCCTCCTACCCCCTTCCATCCTCTTCCTCCTCCTCCTTCTCCTCCTCCTCCTACCCCCTTCTCTCCTACTCCTCCTCCTCTTTCTCTTCCCTTCCCTCCTCCCCCTTCCACTCCCTCTTCCTCCTTCCTCTCACCC
>NC_134791.1:11459144-11464144 GCF_046742065.1 Oratosquilla oratoria | reverse complement strand
TGCAAGAAAAACCTGAGACCCATCCAGACCCATAGACTACGGAAACATTAGTTCCGTGTCAACCCTTTTTGAGGCCATCTGCTGCACACGCATAAATATGGGCCAACATAAATCCTGATCCGTAACCTTAAACACATAAACACGAAAACAAGCAAGAATCTGCACAACCACTCAGATAAACACAGCCTTGCGTTCACCCATATGCCGTCTCAAATACACGTACATACGTACACACATACACACACACACACACACACACACACACACACACACACACACACACACACACACACACACACACACACACACACACACACACACACACACACACACACACACACACACACACACACACACACACACACACACACACACACACACACACACACACACACACACACGCACACACATAAAGACGTACGTACACACACACACGCACACACACACACATACACACACGCATACACACACACATACACACACACACACACACACACACACACACACACACACACACACACACACACACACACACATAAACACACACATACACACACACACATGCATACACACAAACACACGTACACATACATACACACACATACACACACGACTCGGTGGCGCGGTTGATAGAGTCCCTGATTGTCACTACGGCGGTCCGGGTTCGAATCCTGCCCAGGGCTGAAATAATTTCAGTATCGCTGCGCTTCGAGTCGTTACTCCAACTCTCGTGGGCGGGGAGTTGGGTGTGTGTGTGCGTGTAAGGTCACGGCATTACCCATAGATCGGTCATACGAGCTCTGAGCTCTCTTCCGGGAGGGAAATAGCTGTCGATCACGAGTCCAACACGTGTTCCAAAGACCAAGGTGAATCACATACACACACACACACACACACAATCAGTCTTTGTATATTGGATGAAATTAGATACTACCTACTTACTAGAACAGGTAAAGATTATTTGTTATTGTGTTTTGAGTCTAAATTCAAAAGTTGAAAACTCATTGTAACTTGATAGTCCTTCAAGACATTAAAGGAGACTGATAACATCAGAGATGAGACTATTTCAAAGTTGAATGCTGACCTGGAAGTAGGTCGAAACAATCCCGCCAATCGCGTAGTCACTGAAGGGAATAAACTTTCCGCTTAGGTGATGTGATGGAATATGATTAGATTCGAAGTTTTGAAATTCATATGTGTAAACATCTAAACAATGATGTTTATTAATTATTTAATTTGTTCGTTTCTTTATTTGTTTGTGTGCTTGTTTTAGTTATTTTTTCTTATCTGCATCTGACCTCATAATGGTCTTAGGTATATCCTACCATTCCCATTCGTTCTACAGTGAATGTGTGTGCGTGTGTGAGCATGTTAGTAACCTAGCTAGTTTGTTAGCTAGTTAACTAGCTAGTTAGTTTCCTAGTTAGTTACTTCGATAGTTATTAGGTAACAAGTTAGCTAGTTCACATACATACATACATACGTACATACATACATACATACATATACCAAGGCTTTTTCCCCCTTACAAGGGAGGTAGCCAAAAAGGGAAGGCATAAAATCATTCCCACCCATTCCATCCCTGAATACACTCCACACCCCTCCACCCTCCCTCTTATCTTAGTACCTCCTGGATGACGGGTCATCCCTGCACCTTGTCCACTGCCCTGGGTCAGAAGCAGTGTCGCAAGACACAGCTAGTTCACAAGTTAGTTAGCTAGGTCACAAGTTATTTAATTAGATAGTTAGCTACCTAATTAGTTACCTAGTTAGTTAAGTAGAAAGTTAGCTAGTTAGATACAGATAATTCAGTCAGGTTGCTAGTTAGTTTATTAGCTCGTTAATCATCTAGTTAGTTAAATAGCTACTTGATTATTTAGTGATCTGTCTAGCAAATCAGTGAACTAGTAAGTTAACTGGCTAGTTAGCTGGTTACCTAGTCACTCAGTTACTTAGCTAGTAAGATACTTAACAAATTATCATGTAATTTACAGCTACATATCATATTTAACGTATATCTGGACCTGACCTCATGTCTGACCTGACCTAATCTGACCTGCAATAGGGACCACGCCCATCTCGGTGGGGAAGCTTAGGGAGGGGAGATACCTCCCTCCCACGTCCTAGCGAGGGAGTAGTCACCGTTAAGAAGATCGTGTGACACATAAATCAAATATATATTTGTGTGGTAGAAAACTTTTGGCTGAACTTTAGCACCCGATTGTGCTATTGGTCGAACATCCAAACCTGACCCATAATATGTAAGAGAAGTATTTATTTATTATCTATTTATTTCTTTATTTATTTATTTTATTTTTATTTTTTATTAAAAAAAAATCACGTTAAGGATATGAGAATAAATATGTGCACAGGTCGGAATGCACTGAATATTTAGGAAGGAAAGGTTTCATTTGCATATTATTTATATATATATATATATATATATATATATATATATATATATATATACAATATATATATATATATATATATGTATGTATATATACATATATATATATATGTATGTATATATACATATATATATATGTATGTATATATGCATATATGTATATATATATATATATATATGTATATGTATATATATATATGTATATATACATATATATATACATATATATATGTATATACATATATGTATATATACATTATATATGTGTGTGTATATACATATATATATATGTATATATACATATATATATATATATACATATATGTATACACATATATGTATATATATATATATATATATATGTATGTATATTTATATGTATATGTATATATATATATGTGTATATATATATGTGTACATATATATACATATATATATATATATATATATATATGATATATTATATGTATATGTATATATATATATATAACATGGGTCACTTTCAGATGTCCCCTGTAGTGACGGGAGACAACGAGGCCGCTGCGACAGAGAGCCTGAGACAGTTCGGAGAAGAGGAGAAACAAGGACGAGACCAGGAGGAGGAGGAGGAGGAGGGAGGAGGAGGAAGAGGAGAGACAGACGCCAGCGAACCGGCTGGAATCAATTCTGACATTCTTTCCAGAGGAGAATCTCCAACGGCAAAACTAATTACGAATCGAGACCTGCCCTCTTAATTAAAACCTTGAGAATTAATATAACCAGTTGATTACGAGCTGTGTTCTTGGGTAGTCCTCATCTCCTCCGGATCATCGTCGTTGTCGCCGTCGTCGTCGTCGTCGTCGTCGTCATCGTCATCGTTATCGTCGTCGTCGTTATCGTCATCGTCATCGTCATCGTTATCGTCGTCGTCATCGTCATCGTCATCGTTATCGTTGTCGTCGTTATCGTCGTCGTCATCGTCATCGTCATCGTCGTCGTTATCGTCGTCGTCGTTTTTGCTAAGGGAGGAGGAGGAATAGAAGGAGGCGAAAGGGAAGAAGAAATAAGGGGAAAGACGAGGAGGGGAAGAAGAAGAAGGAGAAAAGGACGAGGAAGGAGGAGGAGAAGGGTAAGGAGGGAAAGGAAAAGGGAAAGAAGGATAACGAGAAGAAGGAGAAGGAGGAAGAGGACGAGAAGGAGGGTAAGAAAGGATAGAAGAAGGATAAAGAAAACAGAGAGGAGTAGAAGGAAAAGGAGAACTAGAACAAGGAGAAGAAGGAAAGAGAAAAGTGGGAAGGAGAAGGGAAAGAAGTAGGAGAAGAATAACAAGGAAGAGGAGGAGAAGGAGAAGGAGGGAAAGAAGAAAATCGAGAACAATGAGAAGGACGAGGACGAGATTAAAGATAAGAACCAGGAGAAGGAAGATGAGAAGAAGGAAAGAAAGAAGAAGGAAGATGAGAGTGAGGAGGAAGATGAGAATAAGGAGAAAGATGAGAAGAAAGAGAAAGATGAGGAGGAGAAAGATGAGAGGAAGAAATATGAGAAGGGAAGGATAAGAAGAAGGGGAAAGATAAGGAGAAGAAGGAAGATGAGGAAGAAAATGAAAAGAAGGAGGTAGACGAAAAGAAGGAAGATAGAGAGGAGGAGGAGGAGGAGGAGGTGGCGAAGTAACATTACCAGGATGGGGGAAGGGGGAGGGGGTGTCTAGTATGTTCAGCTCCATCCATCTATTCTACAATTTTCTAATTATATTATCTAGAAATATGTACAGAATTTGGCCATGAACCCTTTCTGTCCGTTTCTATCCATCCATCCATCCATCCAACCATCAGTCTGTCTATATCAATCTATCATCAATTTATCTATCTGTCTCTCTGTCTGTTTTTCTATACCTTCATATCTCTATTTATCTCCCTATCTCTCTATCTCTATTTTTTCTATGTCTATCTCCATCTATTTCTCTGTCAGCCTTTCTATCTGTCTATCTAATTCTATATCTATATCTCTATCTCCCTCTCTATCTATTTCTCTATCTCTATATCTACTTCTTTATCTCTCTCTGTCTCTCTGTTTCCCTATCTATCTCTATATCTCTCTACCTCTTTATCTCTCTATCTCTCTCTATTTCTCTTTCTATCTCTCTATCGGTTCAACACCAATATAGTGTACCTGTGCAGCACGAGAGACTAAACCATTTTGTGATTCAGTCGAGATTATTTTCTCTGAACTCCGCCTCCTGTGAAATCCCTATGGCAGCCAGCAGGCACGAATGCCAAGGTGGATGTGGGATGTATACACGCGTGTATTTTTGTATATACCTGACTAACTTAAATGCTTTTTGTGTGTATGCATATATGCATGCTTGTATTTATATGTATACATGTATATTTACATGCAAGTATATATGTATGAATATATATGTATGTAAGTATGTATGTATGTATGCATTGTGTACGACTGTATTTATATATGTGTTTATTATATGTATGAATGTATGTAACTATGTGTATCTGCATAGATATGTATGTATGTATGTATATATGTATGTACGCATGTATTTATGTATATATTTGTATATGTATACACGATTATGTATGAATGTTTGTATGAA
>NC_134791.1:11451644-11456644 GCF_046742065.1 Oratosquilla oratoria | reverse complement strand
ATACAGAGCATTGTCGTCAACGGAAAAGAAGAGGGGGGTGGCGGGGGGAGTGGAGGGGTAGGGGGGGGAGAGTTAAAAAAAAAAATCTTGAAGAAAAAAGGAGACAAAGAACGGGAAAAAATGGAGCCACGCCGGGAAAAAGTCTGGATGAGAAAGATCAAGATCATCTGTTGCCCGGAGCATCGTCAGCCAAGCATCCCTATGTATCCCGCCGCCCCATCCATCCTCCTCCTCCTCCTCCTCCTCCTCCTCCTCCTCCTCCTCCTCCTCCTCCTCCTCCTCCTCCTCCTCCTCCTCCTCCTCCTCCTCCTCCTCCTCCATCTAGCCACTCTTATTGCCTGTCCACCTCACCCTCGTCCACCTCACCCTCGTCCACCTCACCTACGTCCACTTCCTCTTCCTCCTCCTCCTCCTCCTCCTCCTCCTCCTCCTCCTCCTCCTCCTCCTCCTCCATCTCTTCTTCCTCCTCTTCTATCCAACCACTCTTACTGTCCGTCCACCTCACCCTCGTCCACTTCCTCTTCATCCTCCTCTTCCTCCTCCTCCTCCATCCAGCCACTCTTACTGCCCGTCCACCTCACCCTAGTCCACCTCACCCTCGTCCACTTCCTCTTCTTCCTTCTCCTCCTCTTACTCCTCCTCCTCCTCCATCCAGTCACTCTTACTGCCCGTACACCTCACCCTCGTCCACTTCGTCTTCCTCCTCCTCTTCCTTCATCCAGCCACTCTTACTGCCAGTCCACCTCACCCTCGTCCACTTCCTCTTCCTCCTCCTCTTCCTCCTCCTTCATCCAGCCTCTCGTACTACCCGTCCACCTCACCCTCGTCCACTTCCTCCTCCGCCTCCTCTTCCTCCTATTCCTAATCTTCCTTCTCCTCCTCCTCCTCCTCCTCCTCCTCCTCCTCCTCCTCCATCCAGCCACTCTTACTGCCCGTCCACCTCACCCTCGTCCACTTCCTCTCCCGCCTCCTCTTCCTCCTATTCCTACTCCTCTTCGTCTTATTCCTACTCCTCCTCCTTCTCTTCCTCCTCCTCCTCCTCCTCCTACTCCTCCATCCAGCCACTCTTACTGCCCGTCCACCTCCCCCTCCTCCTCCTCTTCCTCCTATTCCTACTCCTCCTCCTTCTCTTCCTCCTCCTGTTCCTATTCCTCCTCCTCCTCCTCCTTCTTTTCCTCCTCCTCCTATTCCTTCTCCTCCTCCTCCTCCTTCTACTCAGCTTCCCTCTTCTCCTCCTATATTCCTCCTTTTTTTCCTTCTACTCCTCCTCCTGCGCCTCTTCCTCCTCCTGCACCTCCTCCTCCTCCTCCTCATCATCATCATCATCTTGTTCTTCCTCATCTTCCTCTTATCATCCCCCTCCCTTCCCCTCCCCTCTCCTATTTCCTCTTCATCTTCCCTTCTTCCTCTTCTTCCTACCGACTTCCACCTCCTCTTCCTCTCCCGACTCCTGCTCTACTTCTTTCTTTTCCTCTTCATATATTTCCCTTTTTCAAATCCTTTAATCAGTTTTTCTTTTGTTTCCCCCTTACCCCCACCCGCCCACTCACCCACGCCCCCTCAGACTAGCTCCTTGGCATGCCCGAAGCCTTTCTTCTTCCTCCTCTTCTTCTTCCTCTTCCCCTCCTCCTCTTGAGCGTACGGAGGGTTGATGACACTCAACTTATCCGAACAAGTAATCCATGTGAATTAATACCAAAGTGAAAAATGCAGGTGGATAGAGAGAGAGCGCAGACTTTGATTTAGCTATCACAAACAGAGGGACATAATCAAAGAGGTCTTGCAGTCCAAAAAGAGATCCACGGACAAGGGGAAAGAATCGAAGGCCATTCTTCTGGCGTTAATCAGAAGAAAGTATATAAAGGAAGTTGCAGGTTTAGGCAGGTTACTAGACACGGAGTTAAAGTGCGGAATAGTTGTCTAGTGTCGAGATCTAGGTAGGTAATGGCTTTGGGGAACAAATTACATAGATTTTTGTCACCTCATAAAGAGGTGTAGGAATATCAAATGTACGTGTTTCTGGTTATGCCTAGAAAGATGCGTTAGTTCTTCTCTCTAGTCAAACCTGATTATTTAGAAAAAAAAATTGTGTGAAAACGTCATGAATATTTGTTATCTAAGTCACAGTGTATATTCCCTCCTGTCGGAAATTGCAATTATATTTTCTTTGTAAATCGTCTTTCAGTATATTTTAGTATTTCTCCTTTTCCATCGTGACAGTTTTCTTCTAAATTCAGCTATTCGCCTCTAGGACCTATAGTAACCTCAACTTCATATGCGTTTATATTTTAATTGTTATTATTATTATTATTATTATTATTATTATTATTATTATTATTATTTTTTTTTTTTTTTTTTTTTTTTTTTTTTTTTTTTTTTTTTTTTTTTTTTTTTTTTTTTTTTTTTTTTTTTTTTACAAATTTGGTTTCCATGTGTACAATTCATAGATTCTGTTTGGATCTAATTAAGGTTGATGTTCATCCCTAACCTCCTGTTCTACTTTGCAGTTTAGTGTCGTCCACTGACATATTTATCCAGCTGTCCATTCCTTCTTACACTTGTTCATGTATTGAAGGAGGGTCGCCATGTAACTGAAGCGGTGGAGGTAAACCACCTTCGGCTCTCGGCCCCTGCTGTGGAGGTGCTGTGTCTCGCTGCATTTCTTTTGGGGTCAGGGATGGCCTTTCATCTACAAGGGCGTGGGATGGGTGTGGGATAGGTGGGGACGGGTGTATGCCTTGTCTGGCTACCCCCCTTAAAAGGGTGGAGAATCCTTTTAGTATATAGATACTTCGACAAGGCGTATAATTGATGTCAGCATGATCTCTGTGGAACTCCACTCAAAGTGTCTTTTCAAGAGTGATTTTATCTCATTCCCATCGAAGAAATATTCCATGCACTCCAGAAACTCACCTCCAATATTACCCATTAACCCAGTGGTTCTTGACCTGGGAGTACCTGTTACTCCAAGGGGTAGGAGACACGATAGCCAGTGCAATAGTACTATATATTTACCATGAAAAAGCAAAGCAAGGTTTGTATCATTAATCCTTTTCATATGTTTGCATTGTATTTGTATTGGATAGAGGTACGAGAAAATTTTCTGAAATATCAAGGTATACGGGCACTGAAAAAGGTTAAGATTCACTGATTTAACTTCACTTTCTGTTGTAAATACCAATACAGTATCTTATCAAATGCTTTTTAGAAATCCAGGTATACACAAACAACCATCTTTTCTTTCTCGCTTGAAAGTAGTCTGATTGAAAATCAATATCCATTCATTTTGGCTACTGTCCTCCCTCAATCTCTCCTTTACCATCTCAGTGGAGCCACCACATCGGCACGATACCGTACTTAAGGATAGAAGCGCTGGTTATTGGCACAAACCAAACATCGAACGCATACCCACACGAAAAAAAAAAAATCAAAATCCTTCCCCCGCCTTCCATCGGAAATGAAGGGTCACCTTGACCTAGGGTCACACTGCTTGCGTCAAATGCAATGCAACGAATCACAGTTCCTCCATCCTACAAAACAGGACGCGACAGCCGGAGCTGCTTCACTCACTTCCACCTCACCTCACCGTAATCTCCCCCCTTCGAACCTCCTCAATCACTCGGAATAAGTCGTGAAGCAGCAGAGAAGAGCATACCTTTCGAGCCGCGTCAATCCTTTTATTCATTCATAACCTCCCTCCATTCATTGTTATTTTTTGCACTCTCTCTTCCCTGATCGACAGACATTCCACTTTAGTCCAGAACCCCCTTTTTTCCCATTCGTCCATCTCGTTCTCTGTCCTCCTTTCACGCTCACCTTTCCATTTGTGCTTTCCACATTTTTTGCAAGTCTTTTCTCGTTCATTCTTCATAAACCCCCAAACCACGTCAGTTCTCATTAACTTATCCTGTTCGACATTTCCTTTCCCTCTTCCATTTTCTGTTTCTCCTCTGTATTTCTCACTCTTCATATGCATATAACGTCTATTATCGTTGCATGAAATTGGCAGTTGCTGGCAAGTCTGTAGAAATAAACAAGTGAGGACGGAGCCAGGCTTTCTCTGTTAAGCTTTATCAAGTACATTATGTACTTGATCAAGATGCAACGAGCGAAACGTCGTTCTAATAAAGGCTCCGTTTTCTCTTCAAATGATAATTTTCTCACCCACGTCCTCTCAGCAACATTCAGTTTCTTCCTCTCTGACTCCCTTGTACTCAAAAGCTGCTCCATTCAGCACCGTGATTGCTATCACTCAATACAAACTTCTCTACGCATTCTTCCCCAAATGCCCGTTTCTCACAAGACCTTCTACTCCATCCAGATATTCGCTTGATTCTTTTACTTTGTAATTCACCTCCGCAACCACTCCTCCATTCACCGCCATATGCGACTACAAATATAAAACTCCCCGGTTCAACCAGTCTCTAACCCTTCATACTCACATTCACTCTGACACCATCATCATTCCTTGTGCAGCTTATCACTTTAGTTTTGCCTACACTCATTCGCACCTCTCTTCTACTCCAAATCCCTCCAAACTCAGTCAGGAACGTCTTCGATCTTTCAGAATCAGCCACCACCTCTAAATAACAACTGATTCACTTCCCATGTCCTTCTGTTCTCATCCACCAACTCCAGATCTCTACTTAGTACTTTCATACTACTTTCCTGTCTTTTACATCTATATACACCACAACTAACACCACAGTCCGACTGTGGTGTTAGTTCTGATATTCAAATGTGTTACTACATTTCTCACCAGTGGTCTATATACACATTGAACACCCATGACAGTATCACAACCCTGACGCAGACCCACGTTCACGTAAAGCTATCAAGGAATATATATCATACCAGGAACTAGGGTCTCGTTTAATCCAGGTGGTGCTCAAAACGTCTGATGTGGTATAATAATAGTACAAGAAAAAATATCATTGTATTAAACACATCACAGATTTAAATAATAAACACGGAGGACAACCATGGACGACACAACACTG
>NC_134791.1:11444144-11446644 GCF_046742065.1 Oratosquilla oratoria | reverse complement strand
AAGGAACGTGGGCTGGGCTCAAGTGGCGTCTAATGCTTTGCGTGGCAAATCACCCGCCTTCACCAAAGATGGTAATAATTTATTGACTGCCCAGGTAGTAATACAGTCTGGTGACCATTGTCCATTTGAGATATTAAAATTAGGATAATCGTTTAATCAAGGAAGATTCTATTATTTTCCTTTTGAAACTGCAAACTGCACTTTTGAGTTAAAAATATTTTTTGCCTTATTCCAATCCATACAGTGGTCTTCCTTGTCTACGTGTTGGAAAACAGCGGAATTTTGTTGTGCGTATCTAGCTGAGTTCTTGTGTTCTTTCATTCTAGTGTGTAAATCTCTACCTGTTTGTCCCCAGTATACCTTATTACAATCCGAGCATGGAAGTTTATAAACACCTTGATTTGTTTTTTCTCTAGGTCTTTGGTGTACATTAACTATTTTCTTAAACAAGTTATTGGGATAACTAAATACGAAGTTTATGTCTTCCTTTGACAGAAATTATGAACAATCATTTGTGGACTTACTATAAGGCAATTTGATACAATTTTTGTCCCAGTCGAAATCCTTAGTGGAATGGGAAGTGGATCCATAGTGACTAATTTTGGCTTTACTTAGGATATATATATATGTATATATATATATATATATATATATATATATATATATATATATATATATATATGTATATATATATATATATGTGTGTGTATATATATATATATATATATCCATATATAATATGGATGTATTTATATACACACACACACATATATATATAATATATATATATATATATATATATATGTATATAGATATATAGATATATATATATATATATATATATATTCTCTCCCTCTCCTCTCTCCTCTCCTCTCTCCACTCCTCTCTCTCCTCTCCTCTCCTCTATCCTCTCCTCTCTCTCCTCTCCTCTCCTCTCTCTCCTCTCTCTCCTCTCTCTCCTCTCTCTCTCCTCTCTCTCAATATCTCTCTCTCTCTCTCTCTCTCTCTCTCTTTCTCTCTCTCTCTCTCACTCTCTCTCTCTCTCTTTCTCTATCTCCTTCTCCCTCTCCCTCCTCTCCCTCTCCCTCCCTTCTCCTTTTCCCTCCCCTCCCCCTTCCCCTTTTCCTTTCCCTGTGTATTTGTGTATGTTTGTATGTCTATGTCTATGTATGTGTATATTTGTGTGTGTTTGAGTATGTATGTGTGTATGCCCGTGTACGTGTTTATGTGTACGCGTGTCCGTGTGCGCGTGTCATGTGGAGGGGGTTATAGTGGCACAAAGATACACACGCGCTCATCCTGCCGAACTCTGAATACAAGTTTCCGTGAATTCGTTAGGGGCGACCCGGAGCTCCCGCAAAGAGCCTCCACGGCAGACTCTTCGGCGCCGCGTGGCGCGTGCGAGAGGACCACCCGAAGACGGCTCTCGAGGTGTCTTCTGGCCCCTGGAAGAGGCGAAGGAGGCGGCGGCGGCCCGTGGGAGGTCCTTGGTGGTCCTGGAGTCTGTCATCGTCGTCGGGAAATCTTGGAGTTCCGAAGTCTATCACAATGGCAGGCTTGCCAATCTTGCACCCAGAGTCCCCGCCAATCCGGGACCTGTCTCTCTCTCTCTCTCTCTCTCGCTCTCTCTCGGTCACCTTTTTTAACCTCCGTTCCAAGTTCACTAATGATCGGCATTTACAAAACTTGCCCCGATGCGTGGCTTCGCTATTTAGCACAGCAAAGAAATATTCTCTCCACCTCTCTTCTGTCTCCTATCATCATTAGCGTATTCCTCCTCTATTGATCATTTCCCGGTCGTCGAAGAGGAGGAGGCGGAGGTGGAGGACATGATGGTCGCCCTCAGCTTTTCTTCGCTTTGCCCTCTTCTCTTCGTGGAGGATGGATATGGTCGGTGGTTTATCTGAGCTTCTGTTCTTCTGGACAACCTAAAGCAGTTGACGGACACTGTGTCCATTTCTCATTATCGTGTCCTGCATTTCTCGAATGTTATTCTTCATTTTTCAATATAATTTAGGTTTAAGAAGAAAATAGACAAGAATTTGTTTACCAAGAGAGTAGTTAACGAAGGACATAGACTTAGTAACCATAGTGAGCACTAAAACTACTGGTCTGTTGTAGAAGACGAGATAACTTTATGGACAAGGATGACAGGCGGTAAGGGACATGATACTGACTAGTGTAGGCCTTATGGTCTCTTGCAGTCTCCTCCATTTTTATCTTCTTATATTCAAATCTATCATCATGTTTTGTTCCAGGAGCATCCCCCCCCCCTCCCCTGCTTTTTTTTTTTTTTTTGCCCCCGTTCCATCCCCTCTGTGTAGATCCCTTCGTTTAGATTAATAAGATCACCTGGCGGCAGCCCATAATGAATATCCAAGTTATCTATTTTCTACTTATGTATCGATTATCTATCAACTATTGTTTATTTGTTTATTCATTTATTTATCTATTCACTTAAGTTTCACTTACCTATCTCTCTGATCATATGCTTATTTTC
>NC_134791.1:11416644-11431644 GCF_046742065.1 Oratosquilla oratoria | reverse complement strand
CCCCCACCCACGTTCAGTAGACTTAGTAACCACGTAGTGAGTGCTGAAATTATCGGTCGTTTTTAAGAAACTGTTTAACAACTCTATGGACGGAGATGACAGTTGGTAACGGTCATGGAACTGTATAGTGTAGGCCCTATGGTCTCTTGCAGTCATCTTTATTCTTATGTTCTCATGTTCACCCTTATAAGTGTGAAAGGAACATTGGCCCATACCCAATGCTTATGACCCGCGTGTTCTTCTTGGTCAGGAGTACGAACAACGAGCCCGGCTCGTGCGTCGAGTCTGCGAAGAGGGCGGGGAAGTCCTCCGCTACGGAAGCTACAGTAAAATGCGCCTCAATCGTCTTCGGTGGCTCAACGCCAGGGAACTCATCATGTGCTTCAACGCCAAGGTCAGTGGCTGGCCATCTGGGATTTCTGTTGCATCACGTGTATTCTTTTTTTTTTTTTTTTTTCTCCTCTTCTTCCTCCTCCTTTTCCTCCTCCTCCTCCTATTCCTCCTCCTCTGCCTTCTCCTCTTCCTCCTCCTCCTCTTCTTCCTCTTCTTCCTCTTCTTCCTCCTCCTCCTTCTATTCCTCCTCCTCTTCTTCCTCCTCTTCCTCCTCCTCCTCTTCTTCCTCCTTTCCTCCTCTTCCTCCTCCTCTTCTTCCTCCCCCTCCCTCTCTTACTTCTCCTCTTCCTTCTCCTCCTCTTCCTCCTCCTCCTCCTCCTCCTCTCCCTCTTCCTCCTCCTCTCCCTCTTCCTCCTCCTCTCCCTCTTCCTCCTCCTCTCCCTCTTCCTCTTCTTCCTCCTCTTCCTCCTCTTTCTCCTCCTACTCCTCCTTTTCCTTCTCCTCTTCCTCCTCTTCCTCCTCCTCCTCCTCCTCCTCTTTCTTCACCTCCTCCTCCTCCTTTTCCGACTTTGGAATAAAATTTGGCTACCTCCCTTATGAGGAAAAGAATTGGTATATAGATAGACAAGAATAGAATTTGTGTTGTATTGGTGTGGGTTTCTGTCACCAGCAAACAGGAGGAGGTGGGGGAGGAGGGGAAGGAGGGGGAGGGGGAGATGTCGCAGGCATCAAGTTATCTCATGGGAGGTGTCACCGGTTGATAGGGTACTTGAGCCTCCTCCAGAAGAGACGGATCGTTACGTTTTAAAGACTGACTCCGGAGAGGGGAGACGATCCTCTCCGACCTTCATCTCGCCTGCCCACCAACCGCGCAGACATTCATCATTGGGCCTTTGATGTAATGAGAGGTCGTTGGAGAGAGAGAGAGAGAGAGAGAGAGAGAGGGGGGGAGATAGAGAGAGAGGGAGAGAGAGAAGGGGAGAAGGAGAGGGAAACGGAGAAGGAGAGAGGGATGGAGATAGGGAGGGAGGGAGGGAGAAGGATAAATAGATAAAGAGATAGGCAGACAAAGAGACGGAGGAACTGGCTGCTCAGAGTCTCCTTGTGCCTCTTGGCAGGTGGGCACTTCGACGTGGATGAACCTCCTCATGGACGTCGCTGCTCCCCCGGACATCATGAAGAACTCCAGCAATCATCACCGGACGGCAGAATTGCACCTCGTACCTCCGTATCCAAGAAAAAGGTGTGTGTGTGTGTGTGTGTGTGTGTGTGTGTGTGTGTGTGTGTGTGTGTGTGTGTGTGTGTGTGTGTGTGTGTGTGTGTGTGTGTGTGTGTGTGTGTGTGTGTGTGTGTGTACGTGTGTGTGTGTGTGTGTGTGTACGTGTGTGTGTGTGTGTGTATTTACCTAGTTGTATTTTACGGGAAGGGGAGCTATACTCGTGTGTTGTCTTTATATCACATTTTATCTAAACTATTTTTAGATATATGTGTTGTTTTTGCACACACCACTTTCTCATCTAACTTGTTCCAAATGCCTATTACTCTGTGAGGAAAGCTATTCTTTTTCAGATCTCTTCTATAGCTGTCTTTCTTGATTTTCTTTCCGTGTCCTCTTGTATTTCTTTCATCCCATTCTATTAGATCCTCTCTATCAATAATTTCTATGCCTTTCATGATTCTGTAAATAGCTATCAAATCTCCTCTCTCTCTTCTCTGCTCTAGTGTCTGTAGCTCAAGTTTTGCTAGTAACTCTTCATATGATAGTTTTGAGAGTGTTGGTGCCAATTTTGTAATTGCTCTTTGTATTCTTTCAAGTTTTGTTATACATTTTTTTGTATTTGGTGACCACATCGTTGCTCCATATTCCAATCTTGGTCTTATCAAAGTGATTAATATTTTCTTCACCATTTCTTCATCCAGGTATGTAAATGCCACTTTGTTCTTATCAAATTATAGGTTTCTCCAAAAATTTTGTTTATATGTTTCTCAGGTGACATATTATTCATAATAATGACTCCCAGGTCCTTCTCATTTTCTACTTTTTTTTTATTTCTTCTCCCAATTTATATGATCCTGTTATTCTTTTTTTTTTTTTTTTGCTTTTTCCAAATTCCATTATACTACACTTTTTGGTATTGAACTCCATCTCCCACTTCCTACTCCATTCCCAGACTTTATTGAGATCACTCTGTAGTGACTCACAATCTTCTTCCGTGTTCACTTTTTTTAACAGTTTTGCGTCATCTGCAAAGAAGCTCATGTAACTTTCAATTTCTTTGTCCATATCATTAATATATATGGCAAACATTATTAGGGCTAAAACTGTTCCTTAGGGAACACCGCTTATTACTTCATCCCAGTTAGAGTGTTTGTCTCTTATCACTACTCTCATTTTTCTTTCTTGCAAAAAGTCTTCCATCCATTTAAACTTCATATGTGGTACTTTGTCAAAAGCTTTTTTTAGGTCTAGAAATGCACAATCAGCCCATCCATCTCTTTCTTGTATTATATCTATTAGCCTTGAATAGAAACATATTAAATTGGTGACGCATGATCGTCCTTGTCTGAATCCAAACTGCCTTGGATTTAGCACGTTTTTTTTTTTTCTAAATACTTTAACCATCTACTTTTGATCATTCTTTCACAGATTTTTGATATTGTATTGTACTTGTTAGAGAGACTGGTCTATAGTTGGTAGGGTCTTCTTTATTTCCTCCTTTGTATATAGGTATTATATTTGCTCTTTTCCAATCTTTTGAAACTTTTCCTTCTTTCAAGGAACTGTTTATTAAGCTATGTATTTTGTCTGCCAGTTCATTCCTGCATTCTTTCAAAATCCAGTTTGCTATTTCATCTGGTCCATGCGATTTTCTGACATCAAGATTACTCAAGTGTTTCATTATTTCGTTCTTTGTTACTTCTATTTCTTTCATAGGGGGGACTTTCTCTTCCCATTCGATCTCTCCAGGTTGTATGTTCTCCCTTGTAAACACCGATTTAAAATGCTTGTTCATAATTTCCGCCATTTCTATTTCCTCTGTGTATTCAACTCCTCCTTGTCGTAATTTCTCTAATTCTTGTTTGTTTTTCAGTTTGTTGTTTACAAATCTGTAGAATAGTTTTGGTTGATCTTTACATTTTTCTATGACATCTTTTTCATATTTTCTTTTTTCGTCTCTGCACACTTGTACATATTCATTTCTATAACTAGTATATATTTTCCATTTTTCAGGTCTTTGGCTTTCTTCCATTTGGTCCAAGCTTTGTCTCTTTTGTCTTTCAACTCCTTAGAACTTTTGTTGTACCAGCACTTTACATATTCTTTTTCTTGTTTTTGTCTTGGAACATACTTTTCCACTCCTTTTTTATCAATTTTTGTCAAAACATTCCATGTCTCTTCTACTGTTGTATCTTCTTTGTGTATTCTTTCCCAGTTTTCATTTTGAAAGAATTCTCTTATTTTATCAAAATTTGTTTTTTCATACATCAATCTTCCTTTTCTATATTGTTCATTTCTTTTCGTTTATTTTTCCTCAGTTCTAGTTCTATCAATATGTGGTCACTTTTACTTATTGGTGCCTGGTATTCTATCTTTTCCACTATTTCAGGTTCTATTGTGATTATTGGGTCTAGTCTCGATGGTTCTTCTTCATTTCTATACCTAGTGTTCTCTTGAATCAATTGTGTCATTGTGTGGTCAATAATCATCTCAAGTAGAACATTTCCCCATGAGTTCTTCTCCACCCTTTAATATCATCTCTTCCCAGCAGACTTCTTTGCAATTAAAGTCGTCCATCATAACTATTCTTCCTCCATCTTCCATTATCTTGTTTAGTGTTATTCTTATGTCTTCTAACATACTTTTATGTTCACTTTCTTCCCACGAGGCTGTTTTAGGGGCACGTAGTTTATTACAAACTTTCTGCTCTTCTTATCTCTGTCTTCTACTTCTATCATAATCATCTCTACTCTATTCTTTCCATGTGTGACACTCTTCGCGTTTATATCCTTCTTAGTCAGGAACATAACTCCACCCCATTGTTTTGTCTCTCTGTTTCTAATCCAATAATTATATGCATTGTGTCCTATGCTGTTGGGTGGCAGTGGACCTTTTAATTTTGTCTCTACAATTCCCATTATGTCCGGTTCTTTTTCCTTCAGATACTCGTTCAGTTCGTTCAGTCCTGTTATTAATCCATCTATACTTGTGTAGGACACTCTTAACTTTCTGTTATTTCCATTGTATTCTCTGCTTCTTTTTTGTTTCTCTCTGTTATGGTCCATTTCCTCACATTCAAATTCACTACTCTCCAATAGAATTCTTCTTTTTCTGATTCCGTTCTGTTCTCGTCTTTTTCTTTAGCTTCTTGCCTTTTCATTTTTTCTTCCTCTCTTTCCTCTTTATTCATTTCTCTTTTTATCCGTATCTTTTTATATTGTTCACTTGTTGCTAGCTTCCCTCTTTTTGCTAATATATTCTCTGCTGTTGTTTGTGACCTGAATTTAATCTTAATTGGTCTGGTCTTATCTGCACTATATTTTCCGAGCCTAAACATCTCTTTAATTTGTTTCATGGTTTCAGGTTCATCTTCCTGAACTAATTCTAGTAAACTGTTTACCTTTTCTTTTTCTTCTTTAATTCTTGTGGTTTTATTTTGGTTAAATTTCTCTTCCATTCCTAATATAATTATACATTTATTTTTGTCTGCTAAGTCTCTTACTATATTCTCCTTGTGTCTCATCACTTTAATAACTGAGTCTTCAGTTTGTTCTTTCATTTGTTGCTTAATTATGTTAGTAACTGCAACTTTACTGTTTTCTTGGATTTTTTTCCAACCTTGTGCTTCCTTTGCTATGGCCTCTTTATTGTCTTTATTATTCCTCTTTAATTCCTCATTCTCTTCTATAACTTCTTTTAACTGTCTCTTTAATTCTTCTATTTCTAAAGTTAAGTTTTTGTTCGCCTTCTCTAGTTCTTCCAATTTTTCAACTCTCTTGGTAATCTTGGCTACGTTACCGAACCTATTTTCCCAATGCTCGGTCATCTTATCAAGTTTCTCCTCTAGTCTTGCCAATAGGGGGAGGTTGGTATCCCCCCCACCCTCTTTAAATCCCTGGAAACTATTATCATCACCTTCCACTATGCTGCTCTTATCTATACTTCTAATCTTTACATTTTCGTTTATCCCGTCGTCACCGAAATCATCATCGTTGGTTTTGCCTTTTGTTTACAAGACGCCTGGCCTCCTGGACCATGTCCCCCTCTTCCTCATTTCCTTCCATTTCCCTCAATAATCCCTCCCCTTCTCCTTCCCTATCACCCCCACTACACCACGAGCTCTCCCCCTCCTTATAAAATACAATAAGGCACTTCCTGGACGTTGAGATCAACGTAGATTTTCCTTTTTCTTCGGAACTCTAATTCTCGCCGTCCATCCGACGAAAGTGTGTGTGTGTGTGTGTGTGTGTGTGTGTGTGTGTGTGTGTGTGTGTGTGTGTGTGTGTGTGTGTTTTAATTGGGAGTGAAATGCCTGAGCTGGGTTAGATTGCTCGCTGACAGACTGGGTTAGAGCGTCGCGGCTTGTGGCGGGGGTAGAGGTGACGGCTGCGAATTGGACCAAGGGCATAGTTCATTAGATTTCACGCTATAAAGTCTTCTTTCAGCGGCACCGTCTTAGCCTCCTGTTAGGGGGAACACGCGACCTTAGGTTCAATTGAATTTATCCATGTGTTTGTTTATATTTCTATTATATTTAGTTTTATTTGATTTTATTTATTCTATTTTGTTGATCAACCTCACTTATATTTACTGTTTCTAATTATACATACATACATATACCAAGGGCTTTTTTCACCTACACGGGGGGTAGTCAAAAAGAAAAAGGCATAGAAACCACTCCCACCCATTCAATTTCCTATATATTCCACTACCCTCCACCTTCCTCCCTCCCTCTTATCTTGGCACCTACTGGATGACGGGTCATCCCTGCATCCTGTCCACTGCCCTGGGTCAGAAGCAGTGTCGCAAGACACAGCACATCCACAGCAAGGCCGCTTCATATATTCGGCGACCCCCCCCCATCTCCGTCCCCCATACAGAAAAGGAGAAGACGGGGAGAAATCCCTTCGGTCTACGTCAATTTTTTTTTCTCATACATACTTCCTCATCCCCCATCCCCCACCCATTCCCCCTCATGCATCACAGCATCATCTATACACAACCTCTCTCCATTCACCCCTATCTTCTGTCCTCTCCCGTCCTTCCTCCACAGACATTCCTCTCTTTTATAATATCCCTTTCACCCCATCCATCCATCTCATCCTAGGACGCCCCCTCATATTCACTCCTTCCACCTCTGCCTTCCACACTTCTTTTACTAATCTTTCTTCACTCATTCTTTCCATGTGTCCAAACCATCCTCATACTCTTTCATCAACCCTATCTCCCAGTTCCCTTTCCACCCCTGTTCTCCTCCTCACCTCCTCATTTCTCACTCTATCCAGCCTAGTAACCCCTATCATACTTCTCAGACATTTCATCTCAAACACATTCAAACTGCTTCTCTCTTCCTTTCTGATGTTCCATGTTTCTGCCCCGTACAATGCTGTTGGCACAATCAATCCTTCATATAACCTCCTCTTAGCATCCATCCACAGATGTCTATTTCTCATTACACTTTTCAATCCACCAAGGCATTTACTCGCTTCTCTCAATCTATATTCTACTTCCACCCCTACTCCTCCCTTTCCTGCCACATTCGCACCACAAGTATCCTGCTACAAGCGCAGTGTCGTCCGCAAACATCAACTGGCTCACCTCCCACTTTTCTCCATTTTCTTTAATCATCTCCAACCCCTGATCCGCTACCCTTGCATTCACCTCTCGCACCACCCCATCCATGTAAAGATTGAACAGCCAGGGCGACATAACACATCCCTGACGAAGTCCCACCTTTACCTCAAACCACTCACTCTCTCCATTTCTAATTCTAACACAAGCTCTACTACTCTCGTAAAATCTCTTGACTGCTCCTAACAGCCTTCCTCCTATCCCATATATCTGCAGTACCTCCCACAGTGCCTTTCTGTCTACCCTGTCGTAAGCCTTTTCCAGATCCAGTAAAGCCTAAAAAACATCCTTACCTTTTCCTATAGCTTTCTCACATATCTGTCTCACCACAAAAATCTGATCTATACAACCCCTACCTGTCCTAAACCCACACTGTTCCTCACCAATTACTCCCTCTGTTCCTCTCCTAATCCTCTCAATCAAGACCCTCTCATAAGCCTTCCCAACTACACTCAACAAGCTGATCCCTCTGAAACTACTATACTCACACTTGTCCCCCTTTCCCTTGTACAGCGGAACTATACAGGCACTCCTCCAGTCCTCCGGCACTCTATCCTCTCTTAAACAAACATTAAATAACCTCACCAGCCAGTCCACCATAACTGTACCTCCTTTCTTCAGACATTCTGCATGGCATCCATCCAGACCAGGTGACTTACCTGCTCTCATCATCTTAACAGCTGCTATCACTTCATCTTTCATTATTTCTCCTCCATTTTCCTCACTCATCATTCTCATTTTATTAGCCTTCCCACTGCAACTACCTTTCCCTCCCTATCCTCCTTCACATTTAGCAACTCCCTAAAATACTCTGCCCACCTTCCTCTCACTGCCCTCTCTTCCATTATCATCTCTCCATCTGCACCTTTTACCTTTTCTTTTCTACTTGATTCGCCTCCTCTTTCTCTTTTAAATTCTTTCCAAAACATATTTTTATTGCTTTCAAAATTCTCTGTCATACTCTTACCCCGTTTCACATCTGCTCTCCTCTTTGCCTCCTTTATCTTAACTTCCCTTCTCTTTACTTTGTACCTCTCATACGATTCCCTCGTCCTAATTTGTAGCCAATCTATGAATGCCTGCTCCTTCCCTTCTACACCTTTGCTTCCTCATCCCATCACTCACTACCCTTCCTTCTATTTACTCTCGCTCTCCTTGTTCCACACACCATTTTTGCACACCTTTTGACTCCCTCCTTGAACCATCCCCATTCCTCCTCCACTCCAAGTTCTACTCTATCCTTTACTCCCTCCCACTCCTCTTTCAGCTTTTTCTTATACTCATTCTCCTTTTTTTCTCATTTAAGTAGTTCACTCTAAGTACCTCCCTACCTTCTGCCCTTTTCCTCTTTCTCCACCTATTCTCCACTCTCAATTTACCTTCCACCAGAAAATTATCTGATATTCCCCCACCCTCTCCCCTTAGAACATGTACATCCTTAACTCTTCCTACCATACTCCTGGTCACTACTATATAGTCCATTAATGCTCTATCTGCCACCCTTCCATCCACAACCCTCTCCCATGTGTATTTATGTTTGACTTTCTTCCTAAACACTGTATTTGCTATCATCAACTCTCTTTCAAGACACATCATCACCATCAAATCTCCACTACGATTTTTACTTGGAACTCCATACTTCCCAATCACTCCGTCTATTGGTTCATTTCTTACCCTAGCATTAAGGTCTCCCAACACAACTACATTGACATTTCTCCCTAATCCCTCTATGCACTCATTTATATCTACCCAAAAAGCCTCCCTTTCCTCTACGCTCTTCTCACTACCAGGTCTATACGCACTTACAAAAACCCACATCTCCCTTCCCAGCTTCACCTTCACCCACATCAACCTTGATGAAACCTCCTTCCACTCCACTACCCGCTTACTCATCTCTTCACTTACTAGTATAGCCACCCCTTCTCTCCCTCGTCCCCTCTTCACTCCTGAGTACCTCCCAGCTACACTCCCAAACTCACAGTTGCCCTTTCCTTTCATCTTAATTTCAATCAAAGCCAGCACATCCATTTTTGTTCTCACAAACATACTGCCTATCTCTTCCCTTTTACTCTTATCTGTACCACATTCACGCACATTAAGAGACCCAAACCTTAGGGTACTGGTTGGAAAACTCCCAGACCCTCTTATGCCTTTACTTCTTTTTTTAGGAATGTCCCCTTTTGGGACTACAGGTAGTAGGAGTCCTAATCCTATCCCCCGTCCCGTTTTTTTGTCGCTTTTTACGACTCAAGTGGAAAGACTTGGTGGTAGCTTTCTCTTCCCTAACCACAGGGTCGGCGAAAAGAGGAAATGAATATTCAGAGAAATGGTACAGGACAGTAACAAGGGGTTGGGGGACAGCAGAACGGTATAAAAGTGTCATAATTTCTCTATGAACAGAGTTTTCCTCTATCACAGACCAAATGATATGTGGCTCTGGTCCGTAGTGGCGCCCCATATAGACCCTAAAGTATCAACTGCATGCTACTTTGCCACAATAACATGCAGCCAATACCCCAGACGGGGTATTGAATCTATTTCTTCGTTTATTCTTTTATCTGTTTATCCAATAATTAATTAATTATCTATGTTTTTCTCATGCATGTAGGCCCTATTTTCATTTGTTTATTTATCAATTATTAATGTATCTATTTATTCGTTTTTTAACCCGCATTTTATTTATTGATTTATTTATCTCTTCACTTATTCATTTATTATAATACATATACACATACATACACACACACACACACACTCACACACACACACACACACACACACACACATATATATATATATATATATATATATATGTATATTTATATATATATACATATATGTATACATACATATATATATATATATATATATATATATATATATATATATATATATAAATATACGTATATATATGTCTTGGCACCTCCTGGATGACGGGTCATCACTGTATCTTGTCCACTGCCCTGGGTCAGAAGCAGTGTCGCAAGACATACCACATCCACAGCAAGAGACGCAGCACATCCACAACAGATCCAGGAGGTGCCAAGATAAGAGGGAGGGTAGAGGGTGGAGAGGAGTGGAGTGTATTAGGGATGGAATGGGTGAGAATGGTTTTTATGCCTGCTTTTTTTGTTACTTCCCTTGTAAGGCGGAAATAGCCTTTGGTATAAGTATGTATATATACATATATATATATATATATATATATACATATACATATACATATATATATATATATATATAAATATATATATATATATACACACACATATATATATATACACATATGTGTGTGTATATATATATATATATTCGTGAAGTAAGGAAGCAGGTTTTCTTTGATGCATGTAGAATTAAATACGACAGCATTCTGACAATTGTTAAACTTTTTCTTAATGTTTTCTATTTGTCTTATCAACTTTTTTCCAGTTGTAGGGTGAGCTGATACAAATTCTCCATAGTTTTCCATTTAATATTCTCGAGCTTTCGTCTTCATTATTGCAGCTTTCGTATTCATTATTGCAGAAATTTTTTCAATCCTGATGATGTCTCTTTGAAGACGAAAGCTCGAGAATATTAAATGGAAAACTATGGAGAACTTGTATCAGCTCACCCTACAACTGGAAAAAAGTTGATAAGACAAATAGAAAACATTAAGAAAAAGTTGAACAATTGTCAGAATGCTGTCGTATTTAATTCTACATGCATATATATATATATATATATATATATATATATATATATATATATAGATATATATATATATACAGTATATATATATATATGCATATAGATATATAGATATAGATATATATATATATATATATATATATATATATATATATATACTTTTTTTTTTTTTTTAAGCCAACAAGCCTTTGACTTGATGGACAAGTACAGCAAGATAATGATCGTGAGGGATCCCTTCGCCCGCATCGTCTCTGCATATCGCAACAAGATCGCTGGTTCCGAGAGTCTATATGTCAGGTGAAAGAATTGTAATGCATCATTATCAGTCAGGTCTGAGTATCGTACCGGTTAGTGGTAATTTCTTATCCTAATCTAATCTCTCCATTGGCAATACATTTTTTGTCTGTATTTCTATTTTATTATTATTTTTTATGTATTAGTATTAGTATTAGTGTTTTTCTTTCTAACCTTTCAATACCCTACGTGTTACGAACATTTTAGTAGTATTAGCAAATCTATAATAATGTTTATGTGTCATATGTGTAATGATTGGTATTACTCATGACTGTCTCCGGTCCCCTTAACTTCTACATATGTTGTCTGTGTAACTTAGTGTAGAAAACAGTCTAATGAGGACCACAATGGAAATAAGCTTACATGTTTTTTAGTGTTATCCTCGGCAGTTGTTATTTCGAGCTATGTGCTCTTTTCATTATCTGCATTTCATGTATATTGATTCAATACCAAATAAACTTTTATTATTATCATTATTATTATTGTTATTGTTATTATCATTATTAACATTATTATTATTATTATTCTATTATTACTATTGATTAATTATTATTATTATTATTATTATTATTATTATTATATTATTATTATATTATTATTATTGTTATTATTATTATTATTATTATTATTATTATTATTAATTATAATAATAAAATAATAATAATAATAATAAAAATAATATTATTTTATTATTATTATATTATATTATTATTATTATTGTTATTATTATTATCTTTATTATTATTATTGTTATTACTATTATTATTATTATAATTATTATTATTATTGTTATCATTATTACCTTTATTATTGTTATCATTATTATTATTACTATTATTATTATTATTATTATTATTATTATTATTATTATTATTATTATTATTATTATTATTATCATTATTATTATCATTATTATTATTATTATCATTATTATTATCATTATTATTAAAGAAAATGGAGAAAGGTGGGAGGTAAGCCAGTTGTTGTTTGCTGACGACACTACGCTTGTAGTAGGATCAGAGGAGGGATTGAGGAGGTTAGTGACAGAGTTTGAGAAGGTATGTGAAAGAAGGAAGCTAAAGATAAATGTAAGCAAAAGTAAGGTGATGAGTTGTACAAGGGGAGAGAGTGACAGCAGGCTGGAAGTGAGCATTAAGGGTGAGAGACTGGAGGAAGTAGATAGTTTTAGACACTTGGGTGCTAATGTGGCAGGAAAGGGAGGAGTGGGGGTGGAGGTAGAATATAGATTGAGAGAAGCGAGTAAATGCCTTGGTGGATTGAAAAGTGTAATAAGAAATAGACATCTGGGAATGGATGCTAAAAGGAGGTTATATGAAGGAGTGATTGTGCAAACAGCATTGTATAGGGCAGAAACATGGAACATCAGAAAGGAAGAGAGAAGCAGTTTGAATGTGTTTGAGATGAAATGTCTGAGAAGTATGATAGGGGTTACTAGGCTGGATAGAGTGAGAAATGAGGAGGTGAGGAGGAGAACAGGGGTGGAAAGGGAACTGGGAGATAGGGTTGATGAAAGAGTATTAGGATGGTTTGGACACATGGAAAGAATAAGTGAAGAAAGATTAGTAAAAGAAGTGTGGAAGGCAGAGGTGGAAGGAGTGAATATGAGGGGGCGTCCTAGGATGAGATGGATGGATGGGGTGAAAGGGGCATTACAAAAGAGAGGAATGTCTGTGGAGGAAGGACGGGAGAGGACAGAAGATGGGGGTGAATGGAGAGGTTGTGTATAGATGATGCTGTGATGCATGAGGGGGAATGGGTGTGAGGAAGTATGTGTGAGAAAAAAAATTGACGCAGACCGAAGGGATTTCTCCCCGTCTTCTCCTTTTCTGCATGGGGGACGGAGAGGGGGGGATCGCCAAATTTATGAAGCGGCCTTGCTGTGGATGTGCTATGTCTTGCGACACTGCTTCTGACCCAGGGCAGTGGACAGGATGCAGGGATGACCCGTCATCCAGTAGGTGCCAAGATAAGAGGGAGGGAGGAGGGTGGAGGGTAGTGGAATATATAGGAAATTGAATGGGTGGGAGTGGTTTCTATGCCTTTTTCTTTTTGACTACCCCCCGTGAAGGGGGAAAAAGCCTTTGGTATATGTATGTATTATTATTATTATTATTATTATTATTATTATTATTATTATTATTATTATTATTATTATTATTATTATTATTATCATCATTATGATTATTATTATCATTAATTATTAAATTTCTTTCAGTTGTAAACACCATTTATTCTTTCAGTCTGACTTCGTTCAAACACGGCCACTAATTTGTTTTGAAACTCTGGACTGACTTTATTATCTCTGTTTAGTTTGCCACTTAAGGCTTCTCAGCATTTTATGAAAATTTTATTGGCCTGCTTTTTATTGTTTTCCATATCAATAAGAAATATTTTAATCATACCCTCACGAGCTAATTATCAATTTTGTTTTCTGTAACTTCTTTCTTATAAGTTTTCTTTCTTAATTGAAGGGGTAACTATTCAATTATTGTTTCACTGGCAGCTCTACTGTGTATGATCTCCCTTTTAAGCAATGCCATGCTGCATGGTATTGCTTGGGATTCCATGTTGCATGAGTTTCATCATATCCATATCATTCTTGGCAGCATAGGGACCGATCGGTGACTCATTCCAAAATGGCGCATAGCACAGGGCGGCGAACAGGGAAACATCTCGAACTGCTTTCAGTTCACCTTCCGTCAGAGGAAACCGATCATGGAAGAGGAATATTCTTATACAATATATACCTTTTCCCATCCATCTTGCATGATGGAAAGCACCTGGAGCACGAAAGGAAATTCCACCCGGTGGAGTACTTCCAAGGAAGATGTAGGCAAGAGTAGTCAGTTACCGATAATCATCTCTTGTTGCAGTTAACCTCAGGGCAACCTCAAGACGTCACATTGCTTCCTCACGAGGTACGGACCAATCACCCACGAAGTTTGCCAAGATTTCTTCATCATCCTCTGCTGTCTTGAAGTTTCTTTTGTCAAGGTTTCCCCACAGATCTTGAAAACGTGAAAATAGTGAGATACTTGATCCGGAAGAAGAACCGTAGGCAGAACGGAACACATCAGCAAGAATCACTTCGTACACGTGATGCTGACAGGCCAACCAAACAAGCTCCCTTTGTAGTTGCTCTTGAATTTTGATACAGGCGCCTTGAAGCAAACCTGTGTTTGAGGCTGTTGTGTCGAACACAATAGCCTTGATTTGGTGTGACAGGCCCCAATCGTTGATAGCAGACAGACATGCATTGGCTTGATCTGTACCCGAACTAGATCCAATTTTGGGAACACCAAGGAGGAACTCAATACCATCTCCTGAGGCAAGAATTGCGATTCTCTCAGCCTTCTCCCGACCAGAGCTTGCTACAGTTATCTCAGGCAATAGCTTGCCATCCCAATGCAACACGAGAGGTGTATCACGTGGAATTCTTGTCATGATGTCAGCCTTGATGCTGGTTGCTGCTTCTTCACGGCTCTTTTTCCGGTACCGGTAAATCGAACTCTGAGACAAAGTGATTTGTTCGATCTCAATGCCAATAGACTTTGCCTGAGCCCCCAATTGGTGCATTGCCTTCCTGTGAGACACGCCAGTACGATCCAGAGCCGCCGTAACTTCAGGTTTCAAGAAGACAGTCTTGGGAATCGATGGACCTGCAGATATGGCATCCGACTTCTTTCTTTTGGGGTGGCTGTGAATTTGAAAGGAGTCATCTGCAGAGGACTCTGAAGACGAAATGGAATCAGCTAATGTCGATAAGCTGACGACTTCGATGGTTAGTCGTTTTTCCGCCTCAGATTTCTTCT
>NC_134791.1:11379144-11411644 GCF_046742065.1 Oratosquilla oratoria | reverse complement strand
TAGTAACGAGTTCAAATCATCTAGGCAGTGTATTTTCCGCCTCAGTGAAAGCAGATAAGATTCTAGGACTGATTTCGCGATCTTTTGATTCTAAAATTTCATGTGTCATTAACAAGCTATATAAATCCACATTTGGAATATGCTATTTTCCGTATGGTCACCAAATCTCATCAAAGACATTGGCAGACTGGAAAAAAGCACAACAGCGAGCCACAAAACTGATTCCAAATATCAGAAATAAATCATACGAACATCGACTAAAACGTATGAATCTATTTTCCCTAAAAAAGCGTAGACTCGGGGGTGATTTGAAACAGGTCTTTAAGATTCTAAAGGGAATTTACAATATCAGTTGCGACGAAATTTTCACAATGCGAATCAGACAAGAAATAATGGTCTCAGATTGTCTGGAAGTAGATTTAATTTGGAAATGGGCAGAAGCAACTTTGGCAACCGTGTAGCAAATGCATGCAATCAACTTTCTGTAGAGGCAGTGCAAAGTGGCATAGTTCGAAGTTTTAAGATGCATTTAGATAACTGTACTGCCTGCCATTCTATTTTATCTGTTTATTCATAATGATTTATTATCATAAATTATTATTATTTATCTGGTTGTTTATTATGTATTAATATCTATTTATTCTATTTATCTATTTTTTCCGCATCCGACTTAGTTATGGAGCAAAAGGTCCCCTGTCGACATGCTCCTCCTTTGTAATCTTTTGTAATCTTGATTATATATCAATGATTACGATGATGACATCAGTTAATATTAAATTAGAGAACGGGGATCGTCTATTTAATGAAGTGGCCTTGCTGTGGATATGCTGTGTCTTGCGTCACTGCCTCTGACCCAGGGCAGTAGGCGAGATGCAGGAATGACCCGTCATCCAGGAGGTGCCAAGATAAGAGGAAAGGAAGGGAGTGGATAGGAGTGGAGTATGTTGGGTATGGAATGGGTGGGAGTGGTTTTTATGCCTTTGTTTTTTTGGCTACCTCCCTTGTAAGGGGGGAAAGCCTTTGGTATATGTATGTATGTGTGTGTGTTTTTATCGATCAAGCCTTCATTTTTACAGGTACATATCAACACGCTTCAACCTTGTATCACGCAAACCAGAGATGAAAAATAGATCCCCTACGTCATCAGATGAAGAGGCCATTAGCTATTTCAAGGTCGGACATGTTTATTTACCAGCGACTAACAGTCTGCCAGTCCTTAATATGGCGAAATTTCTGAGTTCAGATATGGCTGAAGTACAATGATATTTATAATCAGTGGCATCACAAATATAAACATATATTATTAGAAGTGATAAAATCTAGAATTGGAATGGGATATCATGTACTAAGTAAATGTAGATCATATATATATATATATATATATATATATATATATATATATATATATATATATATTTATATATATATATATATATATATAAACATACACTCACATATGTATATGTGTGTGTGTGCTTGCGTGCGTGCGTGTGTGTGTGTGTGTGTGTGTGTGTGTGTGTGTGTGTGTGTGTGTGTGGTGTGTGTGTGCATATATATATATATATACATATACATACATATATATATATATATACATATATATATACACACACATTTATATATATACATATATATATACATATATATATATATATATATATGTGTGTGTGTGTGTGTGTGTGTGTGTGTGTGTGTGTGTGTGTGTGTGTGTGTGTGTGTGTGTGTGTGTGTGTGTGTGTGTGTTATATTTTCTATCTCGCAATACATTCACTTTGTACTTTGAAGACGAAGCGACCCCACCCCACCAAATAAATAAATAAATAAATAAATAGATAGATAAATAAATAAATCTTTCTCCACCGTACATTTTATGCAAAAGATATAATGACCACAAATTAAGATGAGGTGCCACAATATTTCAGTTATGTCAAATTGATTCCATTGATGTTTGGGCTACCCATGCATTAATGTTAGGAATCCTTCTTTATTACTTTTACTGATTGCCTGAATAAGTACAAATATATTTCCTTTACAAATTCACTTTGTAAATGTTCTTTATCTTTACATTTTTCTCAACAAGGATTTATCCTTTTTGACACAACACTCGGCATTTAAGCCACTAAGAATAGTTGAAACTAGTATGCATAGATTGTGGTCAATGTTTGTACACAAGCTAATATTTAGTAATGTACACACTTTTGCAGGATCTACCTCTGAACCTGAAGAATGACCTTTACGAGAGATACCGCGTAGACTTCCGCTTGTTTGGCTACAACGTGAGCAAGTACTTGGATGGAAGGTGATGAAGGGGATTTTGATTCCATTTGGGCGATTCCCAAATAGACACTTACCAAATCTAACCTAACCTAACCCTTAGCAATCATGATGTTAATTTTTAGTACTTTTTTTTCTAAATCATCCAAACGGGAATCGTCATTTGAGACAACACCGATGGAGGTACGACAAAGCATAATCAAGAATAGAGTGCGTTTGACCAAAAGAATCTGTGTTATTGGGGAGGAGCTGGATATGCTGTGTTATTATAAACTTATTTATATAATATACTACAATATAGGATGGTTCTTGCTCTGAGTGATTAGGGATTTGTCATGAAGCCAAGTAAAATGGAAATTTTGGGGACTAATCGTCAACTAGCATTCCTCTTGTAGGGAATCTGGTAGAAGACCTGGTAGAGTGTGTAACTGTTCTTATTCTGTACCGAGTTATACAATATGTACTAAATTAGAGGCCACCTCCCTTGTAAGGGGGAAAAAAGCCTTTGGTATATGTATGTATGTATGAGTTATTCTTGTACCATGTGAGTTCACCTCACGAATTGGTTTGAATAGATTTAGTACTACACACACTTTTTTGTGTGCTGTTTTGAATTTCCTACACTCGGCATCAAAATATGTCAACCTTTTTGTGTAAGGTAAGAGAAACTGTGTTCCCTGAGGATTCTTTGCATGAATTGGTATGATAATAATGATAGTAATATCAATGACAATAATAATAGTAATGATAATGATAACAATAACATATACTCGTGTATAGTGCGAGTTTTTATTAATATTTTTTATTCATATAAAGAGTCGCACTTTACATGGGTAATGTTTTTAACACGTTAAATTTCGTGTATTTTTGATGGCCGTAATTAATCTGGGCCTACAGTACACACTCACCTAACCTTATCAGTACAAGTAGCTCCTCCTACCCGACATTCTTCCTTTCTGTTACTACATGAATATCATGACTTCATTCACTATACATACCACTTATAATCTACAAAAAAAAATACATAAATGAAGAATCTGTTTGTTTTTCTACGATCCGCGTGCACCTTTCTTACTATATGCCTACATCGCTTTCTCAACAGCGCCAATTTTTGTCTTATACGTACGTACCTATACTGTATAATAGTTTCAAGTGTGTTCCCTATTCTTCCTCTGTTTATTTATATTTATTTCTATTTGTAATATTTTCACATTTACTGGAATTATTTTAGCTTATAATTCTCCGTTACATATTCAATGTTTTGATAAGACGCACTGCAGAACCGAATGTTTCCTCGAAAATGGCTGTGGTTCTCCTGCCGAGTTTCACACATTTATGCACTTCATATTCCAACTGTGGCATCCTGTTAGTCTCTCCTCTGTTTTCGTATTTGTTCTAATGCATCTTCCTGAGCTGTGTCAACAGCTTTCTCAAATTTCTAACATTACTCTGTTATATTAAATTTTCTTGCAGCTGCACACTTGTTCGTTTTATCTGCATACTCAAGCACTCTAAGCTTGAATTAGCTGTGTATTTAATCCTCCTTGAATCCATATTGACAGAAAATATGGGTTTGCTAGAGGCTTACTACAGAAACAGGTCGGAAAATTCTGGTGACCAAGCGTGGTTACCGTAAATTACATATGCGCACTTGCTGCAAGTCACCTGCGCATCAAAAGCTAAATCGGTGATTCCCAACTTGAGGCGTACGCACCTCAAGGAGCAATTTGATTTTTAAGGTGGGCAATTTGAGAATGAGTTAATGCGTATATATATATATATATATATATATATATATATTATATATATATATATACATACACACACACACACACACACACACACACACACACACACACACATATATATATATATATATATATATATAAATATATATATATATATATATACATATACATATATATATATATACATATATATATATATATACATATATATACATATATATATATATATATATATATATATATATATATCGTCGTCGGCATCCCCTCGTTGTCCGAGGATGGGAGGACCCTCGTTTCCTTCTCTTCAGGATGTTCCTCCGTGTCGATGTCTAATATGGCTGAGCAACCCCAGTCGGTGCCGGAAAAGCCGCGGGCATGAATCGCAGGGGAGGGTCGGTGAAGGCTGGGGCTGCGTCGCCTTCGCTTTCCTCTCCTCGCGTCGTTGTTTATCCCATTCTCTCCGTTGAGTTTCGAAGCCCTCCACGCCACTCTTGACCGCTTGTCTCCACACCAACCGGTCCTGAGCCATGTCTTCCCAGTCAGTTGGGGGGATGCCAGCTTGTGTCAAAGAGAGCTTGAGTTGGTCCTTGTAACGGCGCTTAGGGGCTCCACGTGGTCTTTTGCCGTGGGCCAGTTCTCCGTAGAGAATGATTTTAGGAAGGCGAGGTTTCATCCGAGCGACATGTCCCACGCAGCGAAAGCGGTGCTGGAGGATAGTGGCCGCACGAGAGAGGACCTCGTTGTTGGTGATACAATCCTTCCAGTAGATGTGGAGGATCTGCCGGATATACATATATACATATATATACATATCAACATATACATATATATATATATATATATATGTATATATATATATATATACATACATATATATATATACAGTAGAAACCCGATTTAACGAATCTCAATTTAGCGGAAGCTCAAATTAGCGAACTTCAAATAGCAATAACGAAAATGCTCAACTTAGCGGAAATGGTCCGCTAAGTTGACCATTTTCCGCTAGCTGGCCAGACGCGCGTCTACAGAAATAGCTCAATTTAGCGAGAACGGTCCGCTTAGTTGAGCATTTTCCGTCAACTGGCCACATGCGTGTCTCAGAGTCCAATGTTACCAGATGTTACCAGATTGTGGTGGTGGAGTCAAGGAAAAATTTATAATTTAGTATTTTGGAGGTATATGAATATATGTATATATATATATATATATATATATATATATATATATATATATATATATATATATATATAATATATATATACGTACTATAATATACAACAATATATAATTCAGTATATGTATAAAGTATAATTGTAGCAGAAATATATTCAAGTAGAAATAGACAGTATAATAGGAAAACAAAATAATGAAACAGTAAGTTGATGGGAAAATTCAAAATCAGTACGCGAGAGTAATCACCACGAAAAACACTTCTATAACAACGAACTACATGTTCTGCAACAACACAACAATAACGCTCACTATCCAAAAACCAACTGCCCAGTCCTATTAATCGCTAGAAATATGTACATCAAACCAAACACGAACCTATGACTAATATTCCCCGAAATTCACATACAGCTCATATCATTGTTACACGACACACACACACACACACACACACACACACACACACACACACACACACACACACACACACACACACACACACACACACACGTTGCAACAAATTACTGCACGTTGCTGTTCGTTTGCAATTCACGATTGTGCTGCCTATAATTCACTTACAATAATATATATACTGTATGTGTGTGTGTACACTAGGGAATTTTTAGGTACGTGTCATTTTTACAATCCGCTCTGGCAACACTGTTACACCCAAGATCTATATATAGATCTTGGTTACACCAACGCTCACTCGCTCAATTTAACGGAAATTTCACTTTAGCGGACTGGACCTTGGCTGAATTAGTTCGTTAAATCGGGCTTCTACTGTATATATATGTGGGTGGGGGGTGTATTTACCTAGTTGTATTTAACGGGAAGGGGAGCTATGCTCGTGGTGTCCCGTCTTCATATCTCGTTTTATCTAGATTGTTTTTAATTTCGTGTATCGTTTTAACACACACCACATTCTCATCTAACTTGTTCCAAACGTCTATTACCCTATGGGGAAAGCTGTTCTTTTTTAGGTCTCTTCTATAACTGTCTTTCTTGGTTTTCTTTTCGTTTCCTCTTGTTTCTCCACTATCCCATTTTATTAGATCCTCTCTATCAGTAGTTTCTATGCCTTTCATGATTCTATAATTAGTTATCAAGTCTCCTCTCTCTCTTCTTTGCTCTAATGTCTGTAGCTCAAGTTTTGCTAGTCTGTCTTCATATGATAGTTCTGAGAGTGTTGGTGCCAATTTTGTAATTGCTCTTTGTATTCTTTCAAGTTTTGTTATACATTTTTTTGTACTTGGTGACCACGTCGTCGCTGCATATTCCAATCTTGGTCTTATCAAAGTGACTAGTATTTTCTTCACCATTTCTTCATCCATGTACAGTATGTAAATGCCACTTTGATTGTTCTTATTAGATTATAAGTTTCTCCAATAATTTTGTTTATATGTTTCTCAAAGGACATATTATTCATAATAATGACTCCCATATATCTATATCTATATGTTATTATAAATTATTTTTGAAAACGCTGAAAAATATAATACTGTTTAAGAATTATAGATAAGGTTATATACCGCTAATCCTAAGAAAAAAATTTACGTTGGAAAAACTATGTAAACTAAGCATGTAAACACTTCCGAAGAGAACTGCACGCAAATTTGAGACTGGAAAAATATTGTTAATTCTTCGTTTACATAAGGTATTTGTTGATTTCAGTAGAATACTTAATGGATGAGGTTTTAATCTTCATGTAGCATCAAAAGGAAAGAAACTTAGGTTACGTAGGAGACAGGCCCAGGGTAAAGGAGTAACCGTAGTCAGACATAGATAGACGAAAGCAAGGCGTATGATAATAATGGATCACTAATAGGCAAGACGTTTTGATTGATTAATTTGGATTAACGTCACAAACTCCCAACTACCAGGAGGTTAGGACGGTGTCCCTTACTGAAAACTTTGTAGTGTGGAATTTATGAATCATGCCCATGATTCAAATCGCCATCCCTTCGACCTTCGTCGCAAGAAACTACGCCATGACCCACTTAACCAGTTAGCTTCACGAATTGAATGATAATCAGCATGACTTTCAGCCTAAATGCTCGTGTGAGATGCAGTTACTAGAGACAACTCATGACATATCTCAGTTACTCCACAACCTCAAAATTAGACAAAGGGATTTCATAATTTAGACTTTGCCAAAGCCTTTGACGAAGTCCCTCATCAACAATTATTAGCAAAAAAAAAAGATTATTATCATAATTATGGCATACGAGGAGCACTTTACTGGAGACATTCTTGACTTCTCGAGAACAGCACGTTCTCAAGGGTAGCCAATCTTTAGCTATTTCTTTAACTTCTGGAATTCCCCAAGGCACTGTGTTAGGGCAGGGTCATACCCGCGGGGGGCTATGGGGGACTTAGCCCCCCCCCCATCCAATTAGCCTCAAAAGTATTATAAATACACTACACCGGAAAACTTGCAAAAAATAAGGTAATTTTATAGTGAATTTGTGATACATGGTGTATATACATAAAATATAAAATTGTAACTATCATTACAGGCATATCAAATATTATATATCATATATTTACAGTATATGTGTGTGTGGGCACAGTACAGTGGCAACCCTCCTAAGGCATGATTAGACCCCCCCCCCAAAAAAAAAAAAAAAAATAATAATTCCTGGCTATGGTCGCTCTACATCTATTATTTTCCTCTACTACTAGACGCTTTGCTGGCAGTAGTTTAGTGTACTGTCAGATAGGTAACAGAAACAATTGTCTCCAACAACAAGATGACTTATATGCCCTGGAAGACTGGGAAGCCAAGTGACAATTGACATTTAGACCTGACAAATGTCACCACATCAGATTCATCAGTTTCCAACCACAGATACTTGGAAGTCCACATTTCAGCAGACATGAGGTGGTCTACACATGTGAGGAGCACCAGAGCCACAGCCAACAGAGCTCTGGGATTCCTGTGCAGGAACCTGAAGAGCTGCAACACAGACACAAAAATTCCTGCTTTTCAGACATTCATTTGGCCATATTTATTGAGACATCATCTGTGATCCACACACTAGCAATTATATATACAAATTAGAGTCCACATAAAATAAAACAGCAAGATGGATCAGACATGATTACAGACACACTACATCAGTTGCTAGGTTAAAACAAGACATTAAACTTGAACCACTTGAAACAAGAAGACAAATATGCAGACAACAAACACTGTATAAAATCACAAACAATTTAGTTGACATAAGCAAAGAAACTTACATCCAACAAATACACGAACAACTAGTTAGTCACAACCTAAAATACTGCATATACCAAAACAAGCACCAGCATGATTAAGTGCTTGTTCTTCCTCTGCAGCATCCAAGAGTGAAGTCATCTCCCATCTTGCATAGTTAATAGTTGCACTCTTGATACCTTTAGAAATAGGATCACCCATCACTACCTTCCTCACCTCAATCATAGTCGTAATCCTAATTCTGATCCCACCCTTAACCTTTATCCTAATCCCATTCCTAATCCAAATCTTGTCCATAGCCCTTAATTCCCCCGCTCACCATGCCACCCATGAGCAGCCTAAGCAGGTTCCCATAAAGAATAAAAGAGAAGTACAGTATTAAATCTTTCTTCATATCTGATGTTTTAAGTAGTTTTTCTAACCATTTTGGAGTACCTTTGTACAAAAAAGAATGAAGACCATGTATTTGCTATAGAATATGTCCAGTGATGTCCAGCACTGCAATACTTGACTATGGTAGGCCTACTAGTAATGTTCAACAGCTGGAGTTGCATTATACAAGAGGTATATAAAAAAAATCATCTTTTCACAAAAAGAAAAAGAAAAAAAAAAGTTGGGGGCAAGCAGTCCTGTCTCCAGTTGTGGAATGCTGCAACTGGAACAGGGTTTTCCTACAAATCCCTTACAGAATGTTATGTTATGTTGTTGGTGTGTATGATTGTGTACAATGCAGTCTTCCATAATGTGTTGTGTAGCATGTGGTGCAGCATTACATCCTGGACAACCTGCAATGCTATCATCCAGCCTCTTATGGTAATTTAGAAGGGCAGGGTGGTGGCCACATCTCAGTCTGACCAGGTTACCTCTGTCCTCTTGGGTGATAAGATTCAGAGGGATCCATATTAAGGGGTCTGGCATGAAGGAGTGACATCATCTTTAAGGCTTTTATTCTGGCTGATGATGTGTCACTTCATTCAGCTATGAGAAAATTCCACTCCTGAAAGGATAACAGGTGCCAAGTGGTGTTTTCCTCAATATTTGTAAAATGTGTTTTGTATGAACGTGCTTAATCTTCCAGGTTCAGACATAAGTCAAATAACCACACTTTTGAGCAGATCCACTCTTTTCTTTTCCAAAGATTCTTCCAGAGACTTAATTTGTTTCTTCAAAGGAGTCATGTGTTTGTCTTTTGATAAAGGATGTTAACACAGTATACTGTATCACTTTTATTTAACCTGGATGTTAGATATAGGTTGATATATTGCTGCAGGGCTGCAGTATATCTGTCGGCATTCTTATATTTAAATTTTTGGAATCATAGATGTCTGAAACCTTTCCTCAGTTTATAATGTAAATATGTATCACAAAATGAACATATTCGTCATTAACATGGGTAAGATATACCAGTACATGAGTATCTTACATTAAAAAAAGAGACTTTATGTGAATTAATTACCATGCTGCAGGTTCAATTTAGTTATACAAAATAGTTTTAGTGTAGATGACGGCTGGAAGTTGCAAATAGAAAAGGAAGGAAATCAGTTACATGAACGAGTCCCATCAATTGTTAGTCGCATTTGGTGTGCCTAGCACAAGACTTAAGAGAAGTTTCTGTCATGCAGTGATAAATGATGCAATAAGTAACTTTAAGGATTTTGGACCAAGTGGATAATGGTTCCGTAAATAATTTCTCACAGTAGATTGGTATGATGAACCAGTACCACAGTTTGATGGGAAAATGATAATTCATCCCAATATACCATTATTGTTTAATCCATTCACCTGACATAGGGTGTTCGAACTACTGCCTGGCACCTTTGCTCAATGTATCACCCACTGAAATATGTAGACAGAGCTCTTAACCCTTGTACTATGACCGGCTAATATACAAATTTTGCAGTGGCCAAGGTACTTGCACCTCTGTGCCACACCTCCATATGGAACTGTGGTTCTCCTGTATGAGAAATCTGGGGCAACAGATTAATTGGTTACTGTGACCAATGCCAAATAAACTAGTATTTAGGTGAAGGCAGAACCTCATCCTTAAGGATGGGGTCTTGTACCTCACAATTCTTAGGCCAACAGTTTGGTAGGACTAATACAGAAAACCAGTTTCCCTTCTTTTTATTTACTTAGTTGTTGTTTCCAGCTCGCCACTCACATGAATATTATAATACAGTATTTCTTATAAGTGAGCTGAACCTGTATCGAGCAGTATCAATACTTTGTATTATACAAAGGCATGAGATAGCATAAAGCTGGCATGCATTTTGTACCTAACTGCATGCATTGTTCTCCAAGAGTAAATAAAGAAGATTAGGTCTGCATAATTGCATGCTTGATTGAATTTACAAATGAGGAACTAATAAGGTTGGAAAGTTTGGTAAGGGTTTAGTCTTTATTAAAATTAGGCTGAAGTCTGGCTGTACCTATGCACAAGTACATGCCATACATTGAAAAACATTACCAATGAGTCAAATTCTGTTTTAGGTGATGAATATGGAGAGGAAGGAATGCAGTCATTCATTTTATTCTATGAGTTTTTATAAGTTAGACTATCAGTTAAATAAAAAGAAATGGTGCACTAGAGATCACTCAACTTTTATGATAAAAATACAACCACTGTTGGTATGGAAGACAGCTGACACTTTCAACTGCAAAACATGATGGTCTTGGATACTGTCAGCATTTCTGTATATGAAAAGCTGGTTTCTAAAACTGCTGTTATTTTTGTTTCAAGGAAAAAAAATATTCATGGAACTTTATAACAAGTATAGTGCATCTTTAATCACTCAAGAAAAATTGGTGATGCTTTACATCAAAATATTCATATTGTCATTGTTCTACAAATGTAGAAATTGTATCCTACTCAGTCATGCCATATCTGAATTATATAGCCACTTCATACTTTCACCACAGAAAGTGTGTTGAGGGCTTACGAAACTGAGGAATGGATATCGTGAACATACACCAGTCAAGACAACATCTAAAATTTAACATAATTACAGTTTTCACACATGTGCAAACAAATGAACTTAGTGTAACCACAATAACATCTGTAACATCTCATTAAAGGTAAAAATGAGTATATATAACTATGAATGATATGATGTGATAAACCCAGGGATATACGTGATTTGCACAAAACCGAGAATGACGTTTCAGATTGCACAAAATAATTTTGACTACTTTGTATTCGTAGGGTTCTCACAGGAACCTTGCAGCATATGAGCTTTTAGACATTGTTTGGAGACTGAGTACCAGCCCACAGGGCTGAATCCTTAACAAGGATGATAAAAAGTGGAGGCTAAATATAAAATACACTATAATGTAATTATGATTGTGCACATCACATATAGATGTTACAGGGTGTGCTATGCAAGGGATAAAAAAAAAAATTAAAGTTTGTGCAAGCATACATTTCACAGTACAACATCCATTTCTTTAAGTAGGACAATGAAAGCAAGTAACAACAAGTACTAACAGCTAGGACAATTGAACAACACAAATTTCCTAATATCAAAATCATTGTAAACATAGTCTGAAGACCATCTCCAATTGAACATGCAAATGTGTGATGCAGGAAATGATATCAACAACAACCACAAGTTTTCTGATTGATACAATATATCAAAACAAGTTGCAATATGTTAGTCTTGGTATTATATTACAGATACCAGTACAACTGAGCTTATGCATATTGGTGTTCACAAACCAAAATAATCTTGCAAACATTTTGGGAGTTGTTTTGATAAAAATATCTAAAATCTTTGTAGCCTTTCAGTCAAGCAGTATCTTGAAATGTCTTGAAAAGGCATGGCCTCAATATTGGACGTCAATTTTTAACTCGCTAGATAGCAGTAATGTGTCTAGTTGATCTACCCTACCATTTTAAGTTACAGTTGAATGGTTCTGTACACAGATCTTTTTGTAGAGAATTACTGGTACAGCTAAGTAAGCTCGTTAACACTGCAGACAACTATGCTGAAGGAGTAGCTATTCATTTGTTATTATGCCACTAATCAACAGTCTATTGTAAAACCTAATGGTAATACAAGTAGAAAATAACGCATGCCAAATCTGAGATACTTTGCTGTTATGGTCGACTTATAAAAATAGTTTTTGAATTATATAGTTTTTTATATTCTCCAACTTAATTTTATTGTAACAGCTGATGTTCAAGTTTGGGAAAGAAATTGATTATTGAAAAGAGGAGATGTTTGTTTGAATATTATCACTAAGAAGAGCTTTCTGATTTTAGATTTATTTCACTGAAAGTGTAATTCAAAGGGAAGGCAGTAGAAGGAAGTGTTTGCAGCTTCTAGACAAAGCTTTCAAAATATTTTCATATTACAGTATATACAGTAGGTTGGTCCTCATTCCATTCATCTTTAATATCCTAATTATTGTTTGACACATAACTACATCTTGTTTGACACGTAACTACATCTTGAGTTACCATTAATCAATAATTTATTTTTCTCAGCCATTATCTAGAGTTATCAAGATGTTGTTGTTCTGTATCTTTTCACCTGTTGATAATATTTATTTAAGCAAATATGTCACTAATGAGGAAAGAGTTGTTGAATGGGTGCCCCATTGTAATCTGTCAGTTACGGGTGACAAAATTACTTTGTGTATATATTATCTGTATTATCCTTTGAAATATGGCATTCATAGTCATTGTCTTCAGAATTGTGGACATGCTTCAACACTGATGGTTTTGCAACTTATTTCAGATAGTACATCAGATTAAAATCTAATATGCATCACTTGGGACCAGTGACAATACCTACAAGTGGTGGTCCTGTGAGATGGATGTCAGAAAGTCATCTTCCCACCAGCCATCTTCAAAACCCATCAACATCATGATCTCTATCTGGAGGTGTATTCCCAAAGGGGTGACACTTAGTATCCAGGCTAGGCCCAAGATCTCTGAATTAATTTTGACTGTATTTCCTCCACCTTTACTCATGAGGACAGCTTACAGCCAATGGCTGTGTCCTTCCTCCCAGTACTACAAGCCAATGATATACAAACAGTCCCACACTAATACAACACACACACATGACCTGTCCAGTGTTCCTTCCCAGAGAAATCTATGGGAAGGCCTGAGGACCATTGCCAACCTCCGTGGGGCTGAGTTTCCAGTCAGTGAATCTGAGGGCAACAATTATTATAATCCTTGTATCACTTTTTATAGGCTATTCTTTCATTTTGCCCACTTAATGTCATTTACTCTTTGAATAACTGTTCTTTTTTGTCAACATCCGTACTCAGATGATTTCACATGGAGCAACATTGAACCCACAACCAATTATCATTTGTCACTTACTGATGGGACATCATAGCGAGTATTGCACTTGCATGATATGACTAGTTCTCATCCTGTTTCAAATTTGAAAAGGTGGTACAGAAGTGTAGATATTCTGGTAAATAGTGATGTGTGACATTATGTGGTTAACTGATAACCAAATTGTTTTGTATAGGATCACACTGAACATGAATAATCATCAATGAACTAGAAACATATCTGAGCCTTAGAAACCAGCAAACTTGAATAGCCACATTGTTAACTGCAAATAAGAAAATAAGGAGCTGATGTAGAAGTGGACTTATGAAGCTGGTGGGGTTCATGGTGAATATTTAAAAGCTCATAGTGAAATCATCTGGGACCGCCACTCAGAGAATCGAAGACGACGCCAGGTCAGCAACGAGCTCAAGTACTCGTTCTTCTCTGGCCTGTACTCCTAGGGCAATGTCTACACTGCCCACAATGACCATTGCTGCCATTGCTTGTGCACTTTCATAGTCTTCTTTAAGGTTCTCCAGAGTATATTTGAGAGTCTTCTCTTCAATTCCGTAAAGACGAATGCGTGCTAAGAAAGCTTCCCAGTAGGAAGATAGAATTGTTGAAGCATGATCTCTTCGTACTTTGGGAGGAACGGAAGTGCACAGTAGGAGGGCCAAGTCAATGGAAGGGCGGCCCATCATTATCATTTGCCAGTCAATAATTCGGCAAGTCTCTTCTTCTTCCTCTTTGCCAAAGAGTAAGTTGTTGCACCAGAAGTCATTATGCACTAGGACATTGAGTTTGTCTGATGGAGTGAGAACCTTCCTGAACACCTCACTAGCCCTCTGCCCAGTGTAACGGTGTAATACATCCAGTACAGCCTTGTGTTCTGTTTTATTTTCCAAGAAACGTAACAGGAGAGGGAGTCCTCGATCAACAAGACTCTGGAAAGAGGTGACTGCCTGGTCCACTGTCATCAAATAGGGGAATTTGTCTTCCAACTTTATGTTCTCTTTGACCTGCATGGCATATGAAGCTGCATGAATCTTAGCTAACTGTCCTAAAGCTAGTTCTGCTTGTTTCTGACTCAAGCCTTTGGTGAGATCCAGTATAGCATATCCCTCCACCTTGAGGTCACTGAGAACAAGAATAGACTCTGCTCCTGGACGGTAAACGGCATGGAAGCACTCGGGCACTGCAAGACGTCCTGCCTCCTCCTCTGGAAGATATTTCTGTTCAATATCCTTCAGGGCAGGAAGAATCTGTGGAAGAAAATAAAATTGTATAGAAAGGGGACCACAGTCAAGCAATGAAATAATCTATTTATTTTATGAGAATTTCAATTTTCATCTGTATATGATGTGATGATGTTATGAATTTAAGAGTGGAATCAATCAATATCAGTCAATTCATTGCCTTAGGTTGCTCTTGTAAGAGACCAATAGTCCCCAGGTAAGTGGCAATGACCTACAGCTTGGCCTGTGTGTCATTCAAGGAGAATATGTGCTGCTTTCTGGATAGAACGAGATTGGGGCAGTATGTAATGAGATATTCAATTTCAAAATCAATGAATATTTAGACTACATCAATAAGTTTGTTTATTTGTTTTATTTTAATTTTTCCAGTTACAGTACTGTACTGGAAATGTTTGTATCAAAAAGCTCTTTTAGAAATTATAGTTCATATTAAGCAGAAGGACACAAGATAAATGAGAAGTAACTTGTTTGAGTATTTCCTCAAGTGATATTTATTGATATTTTGCCCTGTTCTGAGCAAATGTGAGGATAATTGATCAGTAGAAAACCATGTTCAAAAGCTATTTAACCACCACATGAATTTCATCATGTAAACATTCATTGCCGAGTATTTTCTATATACAGTACCATACTTTATGTATTCTAAAGTATTTATTTGTGCTTTGCGATACTTTTTTTTTTTTCTAATTTTATTATTAAACCATATCATCATATCATTTTATTTTATTTATTTTTTATTTATTATTCAGCAATAAACAATGTTCCAAACTATAAATTGATTGGGGTGAATATGAAAACAAATAGAATCATATGGGGTTTTTATGAAATTATATCCAGCATCTCCACTTTGGGTGTGGTAGTGCAAACCCACTTACAATCTTAGCCAAACCATCAGTAATTGAGCATATCCTTTCCATCCAGTTCCTGATGGTTGTCTGGTTGGTTAACAATATAACAAATGGGAATGTGATAGTTATCCTACATATATAGAGAAATCAAAAGAAACTGCTGTTCATGTTCGAAGTAAACAAAGAAACAGGACATTAAGGATTTTGAGACGGTCCTGTAAAACTTGCTTATGGATTACTTTTGCTTACAATACGTTTCTTCCCGTATGGAACAGATCCACACGGACAGCAATGTTTGGCTTTGGAAGGTTTCAACCATTTCAGCCCAGTACAGGTATGTACTATAATCAGAGCTATCTTTTAAATTTCTTAAGTTGATAGTCTACTCTCATAGGGCCCCAAATTTGTGGTTCTCTCTTTTACTTGATCTTGAACATGGAGGAATCCTTTTCCTCTATATTAATTGATTTCTCATATATGTATTGCTATATATAGTGCATTCCCCATTATTTGCTCATGCAATATCCAAAGGCAATATGCTTAAGGTGACAATTTGGCTGAAATGAACTAGTATCCTACAAATGTTTGTACTTCAGTTAACTGAATGTTAATTGTGAAGGCTGCATGCCTATTTTTGTGTTTAAGATATGCACAATGTATTTTTTCCTTCACAGTAGCCTATTTGTGGCATTTCTAGTTTAGTGCTCAAATTGTTTTATCAGCTTCTTTAAGTTTTGAATTTCTGTTTTATTAAAAAAAAAAAAAAGAAATTTTGGTTCCATTTTGAGGGATACTTTGGAGGTTGTCAACCATTGTTTCCAGTATGAAGTCTAGTTTTTGTTTGTGTTTTTGATCAGGGATAACCAGGCTATGAAATCAGAGTTGAATGTAGTGTATATGAAGATATTTTGATAATAATATCTGTTGCCTTGAGTTTCACTGACTAGAAACCAATGCACCACATTTGGCTGGTGGTATTCCTCAAGTCCTCCCATAGATCTCTGGGAAGAAATGTTAGGTTGTTGTTGTTGTTGTTGTCATTCCACAGACTGTCTGTCCGAGCAGTCCCTTCTCCCCAAAGAATGCCACGGCCAAAACAGGGTTTTCCCACAAATCCTTTATAGAGTGTATGTTGTGTTGTTTGCATGCATGATTGTGTATAATGCAGTCTTCCATTATGTGTTGAATAGTATGGGGTGAAGTGTTACTTCCTGTTGGGTGGCTGTCTTTTGTGCATAAGTGTGGAATTGTTTCTGTTTTACCAGCTTACAGTAGTAGGAAGACGGGAACAGTCTCCTGTTGGTAGCTGACCTTGTGTGAAAAGATATGGGAAATAGTGTAAAAAATAGAGAGTTCTTCTATCAATATCAAAGACTTTTTCCACTTTATAAGAGAGGTAGCCTGACAGGGGTCTTGTGCCTGGATACATTAAGGAGACTGAGGGGCGTACTTAAGAAACCTTTCGCCACCCCTAGCAAACGCTTTCTACCATTAGAAAGAAGGATTTGAATAACTTCAGTCGCTATCATTATGAAGATTATCGGTAGATTCTATAGATAAACCAGTAAGCAAGATAAAATTAACCAGAAACTCAAGTGGAATTGCAGTTTCTAATGGAAGAAAGTGACCGCCAGGGTAGTGAGCCAGAGGAAGTTCCCCCATCCCCGTTCTCGACAGTCCCCAGTCCTTACCACCTGCAGATCACCGAACTCACCTCGTTGTAGAATTTTATTTCCCGGAGGTCGAACTGCGTTTCGATGACAAAGGCGCGGTTGAAGGGGTCCTGGGGCAGGAGCTTTGCCAGGAGGTGGAGGCGGTTGCTGACGCCGTCGGCCGTGTAGGTCACGTCGAGGGCCAGGATGTCCGAGAGGTACCCATCGCCGTCGCTGCATCCCGGCGTGATGGCCCACTTCTGAACCTGCGGAGGAGTTGATATGTTAAGTTATGGGCTGTAGTTTACCAGCGCTTATATCCGTGAAGGTGGAGGAAGGAGGGCGGAGAGAGGAAGGTCATTGGAAGTCAGGGTGGTCCTAATCATAAAGAATCTCTCTGTCTCTCTCTCTCTCTCTCTCTCTCTCTCTCTCTCTCTCTCTCTCTCTCTCTCTCTCTCTCTCTCTCTCTCTCTCTCTCTCTCTCTCTCTCTCTCTCCCCCTTTCTCCTTCTCTCTCCTTCTCCCTCTCCCTCTCTCCCCCTCCCTTTCCCTCTCTCCCCCCTCCCTCCCCCTCACTCCTCCCCTCCCCCTCACTCCTTCCCTCCTCCTTCCCTCCCCCTCTCTCCCCCTTCCTCCGCCTCTCTCCCCCTCCCTCCACCTCTCTCCCCCCTCTCTCCACCTCCCTCTCCCCCCTCTCTCCCCCTCCCTCCACCTCTCTCCACCCTCTCTCACCCTCTCTCCCCCTCCCTCACCCTCTCTCTTCTCTCCCCCTCTCTTCTCTCCCCCCCCTCTCTCTCTCTCTCTCTCTCTCTCTCTCTCTCTCTCTCTCTCTCTCTCTCTCTCTCTCTTGCTCTTCGAACTGGTGTAAGTAATTAATTTCGCTAGATATTTATGAAGTAGACTTGTTACGTATTTAATCTGGCCAAGACTAATTAAGTAGGTGTGGGTACGGATATCATGCATTATATAAAGGTCAGGAGTTTCCCAAATTATTCTCGACAGGTTAAACACTTCAGGGATAAACACAATTAACTGGGGTTTAAGTCTTAAACCATATCAGAACCAGTTTAATGATAAATGTGGAACCCAAAAGGGGGGCTCGGTCTGTCGTGACCCAGTTCAAACGAGGGTCCAGTCCTCCCCTGAAGCTGTGTTATACTGTAGTGTATATTACGCGCGCACGCAGACACACACACACACACATACTCTCTCTCTCTCTCTCTCTCTCTCTCACACACACACACATTCACGCACACACACACGATCACTCACGCACACACAGACACACACACACACCACGCACACACACACACAATCACTCACGCACACACAGACAGACACACACACAACTGTTCCTCTCTTAAGAATTTTTTTGTCGTATTTTATTTTATTTTGTTTTACTTCATCTTATTTCTAAAATGGAGAGACTCCTCCTCACCTTGAGTTGGGGCTCGGCCCCGGGAGTGACTGTCCGGTGGTAGCCTTCGAGGATCGTCTCGAGCCACTCCTGGGTGACGCTCTTGTCGTCTGAGGGCGAGGAGCAGTTGGAGGCCATGGCGGCGCCTCCGGGGTCCTTCCTCGCAGGGGGACGGAGTCCTAGCAGGGGTCCTTGGGGTCTCCAGAAGCCGATCCTGCAACGGGGTTTTCAATGCAGTGAGGAGTCTACGTCAGGAGGTCATTAGCTGCGGCCGAAGCCGCCATGGTTCTCCCTCACCCTCCCTCCCTCTCTCCCTCTGGTGGTCGTTGGGAATCGTCCCCAGGTACTCGGACTGACGAGGACGGGGTGAAACCTAACGCTCCACTTGGGGGAGAGTTGTATAATAGTTATTGTATTATTTAATTTCCAGTTAAAAGTCGAAGGTCTCCTAACCCCTTCAACACGGTTTCCCGAATCTCCCTTTCCTTCCCTTCGGAGGAATTAGAAATAACGCTCTTCAATGCGGTGACGCCTTCGTAGATTTTGTAATATCAGATGATTTTACTTACACACACACACACACACACACACACACACACACACACACTCACACTCACACTCAATCTGGAACACACTGGACAAAACATTAGTGCGTACAAAAAACATACGCGAATTTAAGAGCATACTAGACACTGCGAGATCCAAAGGCGAAACACCACGAGCATAGCTCCCCTTCCCGTAAGATACAACTAGGTAAATACACACACATACACGCCTATGTAGGATTTTACTCGATCTAATCCCAGACGATTTAGATAAAATAGAAGAAAATATAATTAAATAAATAACAGATAAAATAAAGGTAAGAGGATGAAATCAATATAGAGAAATTGTGGTCCAGTAGTTATACGCTAACCGGGCAACCCCGGAATGGGAACCTCGACCGATGGTTCCGGGACAGTCGTGAAACCCAATCCTCACTCCCGGACGGTCTACGGAACCGGTAACCGGAACACGTCATGTTAGGGTGACTCTTCCCCAAGTTGGGGTTCGAGTCACCCGTCCCCATGTTGGGGTTCGGGTCACTCGTCCCCGAGTTGGGGTTCGGGTGACCCTTCCCCAAGTTGGGGTTCGGGTCACCCGTCCCAATGTTTGAATTGGAGTGATCTGTCCCGAAGTTGGGGTTCGGTTAACCCATCCCTAAGTTGGGATTCGGATGACCTACCCCCATGTTGGGATTAGGGCGACCCATTCCCAAGTTGGGGTTTGGGCGACCCATCCCTAAATGGGATTCGGGCGACCCATCCCTAAGTTGGGGTTCGGATGACCCATCCCTAAGTTGGGATTTGGGGAACCCACCCCCAAGTTGGAATTCGGGCGACCCATTCCCAAGTTGGGGTTCGGGCGACCAATTTCCATGGGGTTCGGTTAACCCATCCCTAAGTTGGGATTCAGGCAACCCACCCCCAAGTTGGTATTCGGGCGACCCATTCCCAAGTTGGGATTCGGGCGACCCATCCCTAAGTTGGGGTTCGGGCGACCCATCCCGAAGTTAGGGTTCGGATTTGGAATGGCTTTGGTGAAACCGGGCCCCCTTTTAGGGAACAGTGGGGAACCTGTGGACTGACCAGGAGCACGGGCGTTGCTGGTGACGGGCGGCAGTGGTCGGGAGCTCGAGAGGAGTTGCTCTCTTTCTCTCTTTTGTGCGTTTTTCGGAAACGGTCCTTGAGTGAGAAGTTGTAGGCTGCCTCGCCTGCCTGGCTCGACCTGTTGGCAAAACAAAGAAATCTTAGTACTGAAAAAAAAAAAAATCATAATTTTTCTAATTTATTTATTCTGGACCAACTTGTAGAATAAAATGTCATTACCGAAGAGGAGTCATTGATTGTAAGTTATTTATGTAACTTGTTTGTTTTGATGCACTTGATAATTTTTCCTGGTTCCGTCTGGCGATTTCATTCAGCGGGAAACGTGAGCAACGAAATACATCAAAGCAGAAATCACGATTGAAATGATGACATTTGGCTGATGGGTGGGAGACCGCATGGGGACTTGTAATTATGTCCGTAGCCAACTTGAGGCGTCTTTACCTTGGCTCAATCACCCCTCACACTCATTTCCCTTAGCCTTCGTCTTAATCACCTCGCTGAACCTGGTAGTCTAATTGCCCAATTAGATTCTTTCCTTTGGAGCTTCCAAGAAGAAGAAGAGAAGCGCTGAGCTGCGATTGAGACAGTCACCTTTGCCTTATGGGCTAGGACTTCATTCAGGGCATGCCAAGATCGGAACCGAACCGCTACTCGGCACATGAAATAAATTATATAAACCCCCAGGCTACGATGACAGCGATTCTCAAACTGTGCGCCGCGACTACCCCGTAAGTGCGCCGCATAAGTTTTTATCGATAGGTATGTGTATTTATTATTATTATTATTATTACACACATGCACGCACATATTCGTTCTAATATTATACCAAATGTGTATTTGTGTGTCAGTGGAATATGTATCAAACTTACACTATCCTGACTGTTGAGTTGATGCGCCGTCAAAGCCCAAGATGTGTCATTAGTGCGCCGCTGAGCAATTAACTTTGAGAACCTCTAGTCTAGACTCTTATCTCTTGTTTCGTCAAGCGGTTTGGCATAACGTTTTAGTTAAAGTGGTGAAACTATTTCTATTAGTGGCGCCCTTGAAGGGTTTTATTCTGGCTATGGACAAGCGATTATGTGTATTGAATTTTAGGAACGTTATTGTAAAGAGATGGGTTAAGTCTGGAATAGTGCAGTAAATAAGAAATAGATAAATAAATAAAAAACGCACCCACGTAAGAAAGCAGCTCGGGAACAGAGTTTAATCTTTATATTACAGTTAGGTAAATGCAAGTAAACGCACACACATACACACGCACACACGCAGTCATGCACACACAGTTATATTTATGCATGCTTGCATGTATGTATGCGTGCTTGTATGTATGTATGCATGCTTGTATGTATGAGTGCATGTTTGTATTTATGTATGCTTGTATGTATGCATGCATGTATGTATGTATATACATGCCTGTGAACGTAGCACAGTCTTCTTGTTGCAAGAGGTTCAGTTATTTATACTTGGGTCCAGTCAGGGTTAAACTAAACAGGCTCTCGCGTCTTACATTCAAAGAGCATTTCATGGGATTTTTTTTTGGCCTTTTCATTTCGGCTTTGCAGTTTGCATGAAAAGGAATGTTTTATGTTAATGTGAGGCGGTGCCACAAGGACCTCAGAGACGCATACGCAAAGGAAAATTAGGCTAAAAGTCGGTAACCCGCATTGCTACAGAAACCTGTCCCATGCAGGTCAGAAACCTTGATCAGGAAGACGAGTTTGTTCTGATTATTGACTGGAAACCTACGGTTTCTGGTTCATCTAGTGCAATCATAGCAGATCACTGATGGATATAATATATCAGTATGTATAATGTTTCTGTATTATATAGTAATGATATTTATACCGTTTAGTAGGGAAGTTAGCTGGCTGAGCGGGTTAGGGCGTCGTTACTTCCGGCGAAGGTCGAGGGGGGATGGCGGTTCGAATCCTGCCACCGGCGAAGTTGACGCTAGGGCATGGTTCATTAAATTCCACGCTACAAAGTCTTCTGTAAGGGGCACCGCCCTAGCCTTCCGTTGGGAGAAGTTTGTGACATCAAACTTTTTTTAGGAGTTTGCGTGGAGCAGTGGACAGCGTTCTTGACTGGAACGCGGAAGGATCCTGTTTCGATCCCCGGTAAGTGCTGGACATTAGAGGTGCCGCAGGCAAGTGCCTCATTTCAGTGTTACTTTGACAGAATAATTGCAGAGCACCCCGTTGGCAACATTAGCAAAGAAAATCTCCCGCCTGGTTTTGAAAAACGGGGGAATGGGGGAGATGGATGCTGTGACGTGTGCTGCACTGAATCCTGAAATGTGGGGTTGTTGTGGCTCCTGATATTTGAGGGAACTTCATGATTCACGCTGAAACGGGACCCTCGATCGATCCAACAATTTTTAGCTGCGGGGCCGAAGCCGCCGCCCCCCGTCATGCTTTCAAGCAGTTGAAAATAGAACTCTTGGAATAGAAAGCTAGAGAGGTAGAGAGAGAGGCTGGGGGGGAGGAAGAGAGCAGGAGAATGAGGGGACATTGAGAGAAAGAGAGAGGGAGAGAGGCATGGTAAGGGATATAAGGGGGAAGGGGGAGGAAGAAAACAAGAGAATGAGAAGACGCTGAGAGAGAGCGGGAGAGAGGCAGGGGAAGGGACAAAGGGGAGAAGGGAGAGAGAGAGGAGGAAGGAAAGAGAGAGAGGGGAAGGAAAGAGAGAGAGAGAGGGGAAGGGGTTAGGAGGACCAAGGGAATAAGGTAGACAGCCAGGGAGATAGAGAAAGGTGCGTTTCAATTATTTAAGCCTCTCTCCTTCTTCCTTCCCCTTTTGTGATTCCTCTCCTCCCCGTTCGCGTCCCTCCTCCTCCTCCTCCTCCTCCTCCTCCTTCTCCTTCTCCTCCTCCCCTCGTGTCCCTCCCATCTCTCACCGAAGGGAAATCAAATCCTTATGTGTCGCTGCACTCCCCTCTCCCCCTCTCCCCCTCTCCCCCTCCCTCTTCCTTGACCTCATCTGACCTGGGTGTCTTGTTTCTGTGTCAACTTTAACCCAAGGGCTTTCGACCATGGGGGGATTCCCCCCCCCCTCACCCCAGGGGGAATTTTAGGGCTTCAAAGGGGGAAGTTGGGACCGCGTATTTTCAGACTTGGACCATTGGAACATTGATCTTTCAGTTACTAACGACAGTCCTGAAGTCTGCTGTATGTGTCGTCCAGAGGGCGTCTCACTTTTTGCAAGTGTCACAGATGACATTGGCAATATAGATGAAAAATTCACCTTTGAGTGAAATTAATTCAAAATCTATATGATGGGTTGACATCCATTTTAGCTAGTCTCAACAACATTACGAAATGTCTCAAATTGTGAGTATTTTTTTTTTTTTTTTGGGGGGGACACCCGATTTCATTCTGGGGTCTCGGTCGCCAAAGGACCCCGTTCGAGGCATGGACCGACCCTCAGCTGTGTTTAAATCACGTGACGCTTGCCATGCAGGCATCTAGACCGGGAGCCACTGTAATGAAGCGGTTACCGCGATTACGTAATTGCTCTCCACATTAATGTTGTCATTACTGCATTTAGTCCCCCCTCACCCCTCCCCGCCCCCCCCTTCCTCCCCATCCCTCCCTCCCACTTTCACGACCGCTTTTGTCATTTGACGGATAAATTATTCTTTTAATTACGCTTAAATGAATCCCCCTTCCCCGCCCCCCCCCCCCTGCCCTCATAATGTATTTTGTATCATCTTTTCTTTCCTCGGTGCGCAGGTGACGAAGTCGGAAAGGTACTACTCTCGCATTCTCTAACTTGTGGGTTCGAATCCCGCACTTCTCTCCGACTCCCAACAAGTGACAGTTAACTTCCTCAGTAGTCCAAGCGCATAGGACAAAAGTAATAGATTCGGCCGCAGCTCCTCAGCACCTCCTGGCGTACGCTCCTCACCCTCTTTCCCCCGGCCCTCTTCGGGTCCACAAAGCCCACAACAGAGGAACATAAGAATACAGGATTTTGATAACTTCACTGGTTATATACTTACGGAATTTACCCGTAGATTTTTCGTAGATGACCTAGTAACCCAGGTCAACTTAATCAAGAAAATTGGTCAAAATTTACTTTTTTATTGGTCGAAAGTGCTCGCCTGGAAGGGAATAATTGCCGATCACGAGTCTCGCACGTGATCTGTGATGAATCACTCCAGAGCTCAAATTGGATCACAAAGCTACCTAAAGGAGGTTGACCGCTTCCTGCGATGGTGCTGTCGGTATCGTACTCGACACGTGAGCCCAAAGTCCCCTGTGAAGGGGTACTAGTGATTGTCACGCGCCCTGGGAGCCTGTTTGGCTTCCGATGAAGTTATAGCTTGAGGACAACGAATACAATAGAGTACAGTACCCCTCGAATGGAGGCTTTGCAACACAGCCGTCGCTACAAGGAGATAACTCTTAAGTTACACGACTAATCTCGTTAGGTTGAAATTTAATCTACTTGGTCCTTTGGTCCTCTCTGAGGCTTTGTGTCGTTGCTTATTGTCCCTGGACACTTTGGTAACCAAGGATAGGCTCAGTAAACACAAATAACAATAACGAAGACAACGAGAACAACAAAGGGATATTGGTAATAAAATTAGGATTTTGATCAGACATAACAAGAGCACTGCTGATTGTAAAAATAAAAAGAAAAGAAAAAAAACAGGAATAGGAATAAAAAAGATGCTGTGATAATGCAGGGAACAAGTTGACATAAAATAGAAACTATGGGTGCCGTTATGGCTTAACTCGATTAATTTTTTTTTCTTCCGTACCGGGTGGTTCTTTTCCTGGCTGCCGCCGGATTATTTCATTCATTTTTCGTGACAACTTCAGTATTGAAGGAAGTAATGGTGTTCATATGATGCAAGTGGTATGTGGGAACGGAGTTCAGTGGGCTTACCATAGGTAGGAGGACACTTGGAAATACATCCAAGCCATGAGTAGGTGGACACTTGACCGCACAGTGAGGCTCACCACAGGTAGGGGGACACTTTGAAACACATCCAGGTATATCTCATAGATAGAGAGGGGGGACACTTGACCACTCATTGAGGCTTCCTATAGGTCGGAGGGACACTTTGAAACACATTCAGGCATATAATAGGTAGAGAGAGGGGACATTTGACTAATTGAGATTTACTATAGGAAGGGGGGCACTTTGAAACACATCCAAACGTACCATAGGTAGAGAGGGGGACACTTGACCACTCACTGAGGCTCAATATAGGTAGGGAGAACACTGAAACACATACAGGCATACCATAGGTAGAGAGGGGGACACTTGACCACTCAATGAGGCTCACTATAGGTAGGGAGAACACTGAAACACATACAGGCATACCATAGGTAGAGAGGGGGATATTTGACCACACATTGAGGCTCACTATAGGTAGAGGGGATACTTTGAAACACATCCAGGCATACCATAGGATGATAGGTCGAGGGGAGAATACTTTAATCACACATTGAGGTTCACCATAGGTAGGAAGGACACTTCGAAACACATTCAGACATACTATAGGTAGAGAGGGGGACATTTGACAACACGTTCACGCATACGTACGTAACGGGGCATTTGGCCACATATTCAAGCATATGATATGCTTGAATATGTGGCCATTTGATTTCACATTCAGATAGACCACAGATAGGGGAGACATTTGACCACACATTGTAGGTGATGCACAGGTCATTATGACAACCATCACACCACCTCCACTGTGCGATGAAGTTAGCTAGCTAGCTAGCCACGTCTAGTTCCCTCATTCTTATTCTCACTCTGTTGTGGATATGGCACACATACACACACACACACACACACACACACACACACACATATATATATATATATATATATATATATATATATAGTTACAGATGAATATGAAGGATTTCGAAACACTTGAAATATCTCAGTTGTGGGAAATTTAAAGAATTTGTTCACCCTCCGACTGCGGAAGTGGCTTCCCTCAGGTATAAAAATAAATAAATAAATAAATACATAAATAAATGAATAGATAAATCCGTCGGCGGCGAGCAAAATAAACATCCAGGTCGTAAGACGCAGTGGGAGGTTATGAATGCCTTTGTTGGCGTTATGTCCCATTTCCCAACAGTAGTAAAGATACTTTTTTAACCACACATTCTCCAAGAGTAAGCGACCTTTGTTGCTGTGGCACGCTGGCTTCCATCTTGTTTCGTACCGCGTAACACCCGGGTTCGAATCCAACAGTTATCAATAACTACAACTCGCCCTGGCAGTCTAAGCATACAGACCAAAGGCTTTAGTCACAGTTCGGCGCCTCCTGGGGAACCCCTCCCGAAGCCTCTTTGGTGTTAGACGATTTTATTCAGCCGAGGGAGGGGTGAGGGGAGGAGGGAGGATGGGAGTGAGGAATCAAGACTAAAGGCGTTAATGTTGTACAAATGTCCGCCCCCCCCCCCCTACTGGAGCCGAGGTCTTCCTTGCGCCAGGGGATCTTTTGTCCTCCCAGGCCATTTGCGCGTGAAAGCCCTCTTCAGGTCATTATATATGTCGACTCTCTTTTTTCTCCCACTCCTCTCTCTCCTCTCTCTCTCTCATCTCTCTCCTCTTTCTCTCTCTCGCTCTCGGCTTTCTCTCCCCTTTCTCGCTCTCTCTCCTCTCTCCTCTCTCCCTCTTCTCTCTTTCCTCTCTCCTCTCTCCCCTTCTCTCTCTCTCTCCCTCTCCTTTCTCTTCTCTCTTTCTCCTCTCCTCTTTTTCTCCTCTCCTCTCTTTCCTCTCCTTTCCTCTCTCCTCTCTTTCTCTCTCTCTCTCTCCTCTCCTCTCTTTCTCTCTCTCTTGCTTCCAGACCTTCCATCTTTGGGAAAAAATTACAGCCTGTCACAAAAATCTTGAGCCTTTTGTTTCTGATATCATGCATTGTAATGCAAATTTTGTATTGAAAAATATACCTATTACTGACCAAGAGATATTGCATTGTTTCATTTGTATTATGAAATATACAGTGATTCAGAATCTTGTAATTCAACTGTACAGTCGTGTCATAAAGTTCTTCGGTAGTTGTGTGGTATCCTTTGATGTTAGTTTATTTGTTATTTATTTATTTATTTATTTGTTTATTTTAGCATACATGCTTTGATATTAGTTGATTTATTTATTTATCTTTTTTATTATTATAATTATATATTTGTTATATTTCAACATCCATACATATACCAAAGGCCCTTTCCCCATATAAAGAGGTGGGACAGCCACCCCTCACCCACCCAACATCTATTTGTGGCCTCTTTACTCTTTTCTCACAGCTCTCTTATGGATAAAGAGTCATCCCTCTCTCCCGCGGTTAGGCGGTTACCCCGTTAACCTAGAGAGTTTCAATCTATTGTACCCGGAGTCCCCTTTAAGGTGAATAAAATCACTCGGCGCCAGCTGGCATGACGTCACGACGGGCACAGATGGGTTGAGTGGGGCAGAGGAACTCCTGAGGTCGATTGGACCACGAGCAGCTCCTCGAACTCACCTGAAGAATCTTTCGTTCGTTCCTTCGTTCTTTCTTTCTTCTGGCAAGAGAAACCACTTAGAGTCCGACAACTTGAGGACCTACACCTCCCGTCCCCCTCCCCACCCCCCAAACTTTCCTTTTCCCCCTTCTACTCATCCTTCTCCTTCCCCTCACTGTTCTCATCCTTCTCCTTATCCTCATCCTTCTGCTTCCCCTCACTGTTCTCATCCTTCTCCTTATCCTCATCCTTCTCCCCCTCACTGTTCTCATCCTTCTCCTCATCCTTCTTCTCCTCATCCTTTTTCCCCTCACTCTTCTCATCCTTTTCCTTCCCCTCACTCTTCTCATCCTTCTCCTTTCCCTCTTTGTTCTCAACCTTCTCCTTCCCCTTCTCATCCTTCTTCTTCCCCTCACTGTTCTCATCCTTCCCCTTCTCCTCATCCTTCTTCCCCTCACTGTTCTCAACCTTCTCCTTCCCCTCACTGTTCTCATTCTTCTCCTTTTCCTCATCCTTCTCCTTCCCTTCATCCTTCTCCTTCCCTTCACTGTTCTTGTCCTTCTCCTTCTCCTCATCCTTCTCCTTCCCCTCACTGTTCTCATCCTTCTCCTTCTCCTCATCCTTCTCCTTCCCCTCTTTGTTCTCAACCTTCTCCTTCCCCTCACTGTTCTCATCCTTCTCCTTTTCCTCATCCTTTTCCTTCCCTTCACTGTTCTCGTCCTTCTCCTTCTCCTCATCCTTCTCCTTCCCCTCACTGTTCTCATCCTTCCCCTTCTCCTCATTCTTCTCCTTCCCCTCACTGTTCCTTCTCCTTCTCCTCATCCGTCTCCTTCCCCTCAGTGTTCTCATCCTTGTCCTTCTCCTCATCCTTTACCTTCCCCTCACTGTTCTCACCCTTCTCCTTCCCCTCACTGTTCTCCTCCTTCTCCTCCTCATCCTTCTCCTTCCCCTCACTGTTCTCCTCCTCCTCCTCCTTCTTCTTCCCCTCACTGTTCTCATCTTTCTCCTTCCCCTCACTGTTCTCATCTTTCCCCTTCTCCTCATCCTTCCCCTTCCCCTCACTGTTCTCATCCTTCCCCTTATCCCTCTCCTTCCCCTCACTGTTCTCATCCTTCTCCTTCTCCTCATTGTCCTCACCCTTTCCACCTTTTCCTTCTCCTTTTCCTCCCCATTCTTTTTCTGCGCCCTTTTCCCTTCTACTTCTTCTTCCCCCCTTCTCTTTCTTCTCCTTCCCACTCTCCTCCTTCTCTTTCTCTTCCTCCTTCCCATTTTCTTTCTTCTCTTTCTCTTCTTCCTTTCTCTTCTTCTCTTTCTCTTCCTTCTTCCCCTTCTCCTTCTCCTCCTCCCCCTTTCCTTCCTCCTCCCCAGTAGGTTCTGTTGTTGTTCGTTTGTCCATGTAACTCCATATAACTCCTTCTTTCTTCCTTTCTCCCCCTTCCCTTTTTCCTTCCCTTTCCCTTTTCCCTTCCCCTTCCCTTTCCCTTTTTCCTTCCCTTTCCCTTTTTCCTTCCCTTCCCTTTCCCTTTTTCCTTCCCTTCCCTTTTTCCTTCCCTTTCCCTTTTTCCTTCTTCCCTTTTCCATCCCCTTTCCCTGCCCTTTCCCTTCCCTTTCTCCTCCCCTTTCCCTCCCCTTTCCCTCCCCTTTCTTCTCCCCTTTCCCTCCCCTTTCTCCTTCCCTTTCCCTTCCCTTTCTCCTTCCCCTTTCCCTTTCTCCTCCTCTTTCCCCTTCCCTTTCTCTTTCCCCCTCCCTTTCTCCTCCCCTTTCCCTTCCCTTTCTCCTCCTTTCCCTCTCCCTCCATCCTCGTTCCTCCTCAGTCCCTCTTCCTCCTCATCTCCTTCGTCTTCTCCACCCCCTCCCCCTCCCATTCTTCTTCTTCACGAGACTCCTCATTCTCCCAGCTTTCCCATTTTATGGTCTGCACTCCCGCTCCCACTCCCACTCCCATTGTTCTTCGCCCTCCCCCCCCTTTCCTACCATGCTTACCTGATGTCTCCAACCTACTCCTTCCGTACTTATTCCTCTTCATCCTCGTACCCTTTCCTCTTTGCCTCCTCTTCCTCTTTGTCCCTTTTTCAGTTTTTTATTTTTTATTTTTCCATCGTTCCTCTTCCTGTTCCTCCTCATCTTTTTCCTCATCTTTTTCCCCCTCCTATTCCTCTTCGTCCTCCTCCTCGGCCTGGCACTCCTCTTTCTTCTCCTCTTCCTTCTCCTCTTCCTCCTTCTCCTCCTCCTCTTCCCCCCTTCGCCTCATTTTCTCCTTTTCTTCTTTTCTCTTCCAAATTTTCCTTCTCCTACTATAGCTTTTTAGTCTCCCTCTCCTCCCATCCTTCCACCTTTCCATCCTCCTCCTCCTCCTCTTCCTCTTCTTCCTCCTCCTCTTCGTCGTAAAATTTTTCGCCACTTTTCGCCTCTCGTTAAGGCCCCACCGAGACGCTAATAACATCCTTAGGCCCTTCCCCCCCTTTTCCTTCCTTTCCCCCCTTTCCTCTCTTTGTCCTCCCCTTTTCCCCTTCCCCCCTTTCCCTCCGTTTGTCCCTCTTTCCCCCCTCCCCCCTTTCCCCCCTTTTCCCTCTTTTCCCCTTTCCCCTCCTTTGTCCCTTTCCCCCTTTTCCCACCTTTGTCCCTCATTTCCCCCTTCCCCCTTTGTCCCTTTTCCCCCTTTTCCCTCTTTGTCCCCTTTTTCCCTCTTTTCCCCTTTCCCCTCCTTTGTCCCATTCCCCCTTTTCCAACCTTTGTCCCTTATTTCACCCTTCCCCCTTTGTCCTATTTCCCCCTTTCCCCTTTGTCCCTTTCCCCCCTTTTCCCTCTTTTCCCCTTTCCCCTCTTTCGTCCTCCTCTGTCCCTTTCCCCACCTTTGTCCCTCATTTCCCCCTTCCCCCTTTTTCCCCCTACCACCTTTGTCCCTTTTTCTCCCCTTTCCCCCTTTGTCCCTTTCCACCCTTTCCCCTCTCTGTCCCCCTTTTCCCCCTTTGTCCCTCTTTTCCCGAAAGCCCACTTGGTGCGCTGGACGCCGCCCCTGTCCCCGGCTGCTCGAGACCGCCTGTTGGCAGCCAGAACCAAATGAGTCAAGTGTGCCACAGTGTGCTACAATGCATCGCAATATAAGAAAGCTGACAGGAGACCTGTTGGTCTATAACAAGGTCGGATGGCAAATAATAATAATAATAATAACAATGATAATGATAATATTAATGATAGTAATAATAATAATGAAAATGATAATAATAATAATAATAATTGATAACAATAACAATAATAGTGATAATAATAATAACAATAATAGTGATAATAATAATAATGATAGTAATAATAAGAAGAATGGTGATGGTGTTAATTATAGAAATATTGAGATTAGAAAATGTAAAAATAGAATAAAATAGAAACGGAGAAATAAAGAAAGGCAAGAGAGCAAAAGAGTGGCTAAGCCAGAAAAATAACTGGAAGGGATTTACCTAGAGTTCGTTTCCTCCCACGCCAATGCCATTTATTTTTGTTTCATCATTATTTTGATAATTTTTCTTATTTCCTCTCTCTCTCTCTCTTTCTCTCTCTCTCTCTCTCTCTCTCTCTCTTTCTCTCTCTCTCTCACTTCTCTTCCCAGTGCTCTTCCTCCCTCTTCGCTTCCTCCCTCTTTCCTCTCTTCTCTTTCCACTCTCCTCCCTCTCTCTCTCTCTTTCTCTCTCTCTCTCCCTCTCTCTCTCTCTCTCTCTCTCTCTCTCTCTCTCTCTCTCTCTCTCTCTCTCTCTCTCTCTCTCTCTCTCTCTCTCCGCCCTCGTTTCCCCTCTGGAATTTCTCCCCTCTTCTGGCCGTGAATTCCCATCGTTCCTCATCGTTCTACCTTCCCTTGCCACTCCCTCTTCGTGTCGCATCTCTCTCTCTCTCTCTCTCTCTCTCTCTCTCTCTCTCTCTCTCTCTCTCTCTCTCTTTCTTCTCTCTTCCCCCTTTTCTTCCCTCCTCCCCTCTTCCCCTCGTGGGTGTCCTTATCTCCCTCTTCTCCCCTTCTTCCCCTTTTCATTCCCTTTTCTTTGTCTTTCCTCCCCTCATCCCTCATTCCCCTCTTTCTCTCACCTCTTTTTCTTTCTTTTTTTTTCTTTCTCCCGTCACATTTTTTATTTCTTCTTCCCATTTCTTTCTTCCCTTCCTTTCTCTCTCTTCTCCTCTCCCTTTCATCCCCTCCTCTTCATGTCTTGGATATTCTAACCTTACTTTCTTATCTTTCTCTTTTCCCTGTGTTCTTGTTTTTCATTGTCAGTACACCATTTCCATTCCTCACTCCTTCCCCCTTCCTCCCCCCTTCCCCCCCTTCTCTGTCCCCCCCCCTTCGCAGTGTCTTGCTTTCTCTTTCCTTTCCTCCTCCTCCTCCTCCTCCTCCTCCTCCTCCTCTTCTTCTTCTTCCATCGGATGTTATTTCCCCCTTCGTCCTCCTCTCCTCCTCCCTCTCTCGGCGTCTTCATTTGCTCTTCCTTTCTTTATTTCTTTCTCTTTCTCGTTCTCCATTC
>NC_134791.1:11371644-11374144 GCF_046742065.1 Oratosquilla oratoria | reverse complement strand
TTTGCCCCTGTCCTTCGCTCCTTCCCCTTCCTCTTTGCCCAACTCCTTCTTCCCTCCTTTCCGCTCCTCCCCCTCCTTCCCCTCTCCCCTCCTCCCCTCCTTTCCCCTCTCAACCCCCGGGGCTGATTAAGTTCTCTTTACTCTTTAACCCTCCAGTAATTCGCTCTCTTTCCTCCAGGTTCTCGTAAGTCTGACTCGCGCTGAAGTCCTCATTACAGACTCAACCGGAGTTTTGCATTACCTGGAGTTTGTATTCCTATCGTATGTGTATTAAGGCTGCCGCCAGGCGATTTTATTTAGCCCAGGCAAAATGCCCCTCTGTTGACGTTGTTCCTTCTATGGACTGTAATTAACCAACGCCTCTGTGCTTGCCCCTTGGCGCCAGAGGGCAAGCGTCTTTGTGCTTGCCCCTTGGCACAAAAGGGCAAGAGCCTCTGTGCTTGCCCATTGGCGCCAAAGGGCAAGTGCCTCTGTCCTTGCCCCTTGGCACCAAAGGGCAAGAGCCTCTGTCCTTGCCCCTTGGCACCAAAGGGCAAGAGCCTCTGTCCTTGCCCCTTGGCGCCAAAGGGCAAGTGCCTCTGCTTGCCCCTTGGCACCAAAGGGCAAACGCCTTTGTGCTTACCCCTTGGCACCAAAGGGCAAGAGCCTCTGTCCTTGCCCCTTGGCACCAAAGGGCAAGAGCCTCTGTCCTTGCCCCTTGGCGCCAAAGGGCAAGTGCCTCTGTGCTTACCCCTTGGCGCCAAAGGGCAAGCGCCTCTGCTTGCCCCTTGGCACCAAAGGGCAAGAGCCTCTGTGCTTGCCCCTTGGCACCAAAGGGCAAGTGCCTCTGTGCTTGCCCCTTGGCGCCAAAGGACAAGTGCCTCTGTGCTTGCCCCTTGACGCCAAAGGGCAAGAGCCTCTGTGCTTGCCCCTTGGCGCCAAAGGGTAAGCGCCTCTGCTTGCCCCTTGGCACCAAAGGGCAAGAGCCTCTGTCCTTGCCCCTTGGCGCCAAAGGGCAATTACACTTATCTCGGTTAACCCATGAACACATATGTTCCACCCTGTGGTCATTCTGGCTGCCGCCAGGTGATTTTATTCAGCTGAGGTAGACTCCCTCAAAACGCCAAAAGGGGCTTTTCTACGTCGGGTCGACCACAACAGCCCTTCCGGTCCTCACATTCCGATGCGTCGTCTTCTTTTTCCTCTTCTTTCTTTTCTTCTTGTTCCTCTTCTTCTTCCTCTTCCTCTTTTCTTCTTCCTCTTCTTCCTCTTCTTTTTCTTCCTTCTTTTCTTCTTGTTCCTCTTCTTCTTGTTCCTCTTCTTCCTCTTCCTCTTCTCCCTTCTTTTCTTCTTGTTCCTCTTTTTCCTCTGCTTCTTCCTCTTCCTCTTCTCATTCTTCTTCCTATTCTTTCTTTTCTTCTTGTTCCTCTTTTTCCTCTTCTTCTTCCTCTTCTCTTATTCTTCTTCCTCTTCCTCTCGTGCGCATGCGCAATCACGTGATCTTCACCTCTGCATAGTAGTCGCCTTCAGACGACTTTATTCAGCTGAGCGGGTCGCGCGTTAGCCCGGTGGATATCGTCTTGAACTCACGGAGCAAGTGGTCCTGAGTTCGATTCCCTGGACCGCTGCGAGCTTGTTGCGTTGGTTCTCGACAGCCCTGGCCAGGCGGGGAGGCGACCCAAAGTTGCCCCTAAAAAAAAAAAAAAGAAAAAGAAAAAAAAAAAAAAAAAAAACAGCGGCTTGCCGGAACTGACAGGGCTTTGCCCCATCATGGGTTTCTCACTTCCCATTGCGTGGGAGTGAGATGGTGAGGTGCGTTGAGAGGACCCGTCCTCCGACCACGTTTCGACCCTGCAGCGGTGCACCAAAACCATTACACGTCTGATCACGTTCCTGTGGCTACCTTAAGGCGATTTGATAAAACAAAAGGTCATTCACCGTTCATAGGTTCAGTCATAGAGTCACTATGGGTGTGAGGAATAAAAGAAAATAATAATAGTAATTATAGTTATTGATACATACATACATATACCAAAGGCTTTTTCCCCCTTACACGGGGGGTAGCCAAAAAGAAAAAGGCATAGAAATCACTCCCACCCATTTCATTTCCCATATATTCCACTCCCCTCCACCCTCCTCCCTCCCTCCTATCTTAGCACCTCCTGGATGACGGGTCATCCCTGCATCCTGTCCACTGCCCTGGGTCAGAAGCAGTGTCGCAAGACACAGCACATCCACAGCAAGGCCGCTTCATAAATTCGGCGACCCCCCCCCTCTCCGTCAGTAGAAAAATATTGACATGGAAGTTACTGTTTACGATAGTTTAACTTCTTTGATACCTTTGGAGTTGATAATTTTCTTTTCTTTTTTAATTAAACGTTATTTACAAACTTGAGGCTGACTCAGGTTAGGTTGGAATGATGTTGGTGTAACTTCAAACAAACACGTCAAAACTGTACTTTGATGTAATACGAGAGGGAAGCGCTTAGATACGTCAGAGCTGACACGACAACCAATGCGC
>NC_134791.1:11361644-11366644 GCF_046742065.1 Oratosquilla oratoria | reverse complement strand
CGCTTCCTCTTTCTTCTTCCCCTCTCCCCCCTCTCTCGCTTCCTCTTTCTTCGTTCCCTCTCCCCCCTCGCTCGCTTCCTCTTCTTCCCCTCCCCCCTCTCTCGCTTCCTCTTTCTTCCTCCCCCTTTCTCGCTTCCTCCCTCTTCCTCTCCTCTCCCCCCTCTTCCTCTTTCTTCTTCCCCTCATCCCCCTCTCTCGCTTCCTCTTTCTTCCTCCCCTCTCCCCCTCTCTCGCTTCCTCTTTCTTCTTCCCCCCTCTCTCGCTTCCTTTTTCTTCCTCCCCTTCTCTCGCTTCCTCTTTCTTCTTCTCCTCTCCCCCCTCTTCCTCTTTCTTCTTCCTCTCCCTCTTCTTTTCCGTGACGTAATCTGGTCAATGTTCGCACAAATCCTGTCTTGGTGTCGTTTAGTCGACGTGGCCCCGTTGGGATTACTTACAAACGAACGAACGTGGTCAAGTTCACTTCAATTGACGTTTCACTGATTTGGCATCAGCGGGTTTGTTTACAGATAAAACACGATCACTGAACGGAACATATTGGGAACACAAGCTTCGGTCAGGCCTAGTATCTGGTTTGTAATCAAATTGACGTTTGCTAAATCACCCAAACAGAATGGAGATTGAGTGATTGTTACTGTGAACCACGAGTCTTAATTTTCCTCAGAATGTGATATTGATTACCCTTATCCGTGCCGAATGTTTACCTTATGCTGGCTGTCGCCTAAGTGCTTTATTCAGGTCTCTTGTACTCTTTTTTACGAGAAAAGAGAAGTTATCCATTAAAGCTGGCGAGGGAAATTACTGATTGGAAGACAAAATCTGTTTGCATCATTTTAGGTTTAAGAAGGAAATAGGCAAGAATTGGTTTTCAAACAGAATGATTGACGAATGGAATAGACTTAGTAACCACGTAGTTAACACGGAAACAATCAGTTGTTTTAAGAAATGATTGGATAACTTTATGGATAGGAATGGCAGGTGGTAAGGAACATGGAACTGCCTAGTGTAGGCCTTATGGTCTCTTGCAGTCTCCTCCATTCTTATGTTCTTTTGTTTTCCTCGAGGGAGCAAACATGAGTAGAGGAAAGTCGTTGTTTTATTCGAGTCTCCAGTCGGGACAATTATGTGATGGATTTCCTCCTTTCGCACGCCAACCATGAGGAAGATGTTAACTGAAACTCTAAATACTGAAAGCCGGAAAGAAACTGAAAACTTTTTTATTTTCTGAGCCTCAGTAGGTCAGTAACAGCGGCTTACGGCAACTGACAGAGCTTTGCCCTACCACGGGTTTCCCGCTTCCCATTGCGTGGGAGTGGGATGGTGATTTGAGTGAATAATAGTGATGATGATATGGTTTAACGTCACAAACTCCCCCCCCCCCCCAATCAGAAGGCTAGGACAGTGCCCCTTACAAAGGACTTTGTAGCATGGAATTTAACTAACCATGCCCTTGATTCAACTTCGCCAGTGGCAGGATTCGAACCGCCATCCCCTCGACCTTCGCCGCAAGTAACGACGCCCTAAACCGCTCAGCCAGTGAATAATAGTACCTTCAGTAACCATGCCCTTGGTTCAACTTCGCCAGTGGCAGGATTTGAACCGCCATCCCCTCGACCTTCGCCGCAAGTAACGACGCCCTAAACCGCTCAGCCAGTGAATAATTGTATCTTCAGTAAATAAGACACTTGAATGCATTCCCGGGAACGTAGATTTTATTCAGCTGTGAAAATAAATAAATAAATAAAAAACTCTCCACAAGGGGTCAAAGACCATCTCGATGAACCAGTTGAAGGGTGCCGTCGTCAGGCGATTTTATTCATCTGGAGGAAGAGTCTTCGCGTACTCCTCGAAGGCTCCATAAACACGGTATTGTGGTATCTCGGTGGCATACTCGCTTCCACCGCCAGCTGGCTTATCAGCTGGTGCTAAAGATCATGTCAACTTGATTTATTACAGTGATATCTCAGACGCAACGGGAGGAGGTGCCCTCTGTAACCTGACCTCTGTTGCAACCTGGTTCCATTTGCAAACGAAAATCGATCGCAACCTGAAATTGCAGGTTCTTGAATTAACCTTTTCTTTGCCGTGTGATGCTTGTGTTTTTATTCTGGCTGTCGCCAGGCTGATTTGTTCGTCTCTGGTGTCCTTTTGGTAGTAACAGGGGCTGAACAAAGAGAGCTTGGCCCCTTCTGTACTTGGTGGTACTTTTCCTGCCGCCAGGCGATTTTATTGATTTATGTACAAGAACACGACCCAAAGTGTGACCAAACAAGTTACATTTGGAAGCTAGTTTTATATATATATATATATATATATATATATATATATATATATATATATATATATATATATATATATATATATATATATATATATATATATTTACACCTTGGATATTAGAAATAAAGAAAAGGTGCCCAGCGCAACACGATCAGCAAAGAAATTTTTTTGTTCTTTAGTACAGGTTGTTGACCGGTTCTGTCTGAAGGCCAGTACAGGGGCAGCCTGAATGATTATTTCAGGCACGTGTGAATTATTCAAGTCTGAAGTCATGCACACACCGGGTACCCCAACTTCAGCATGATGAGTCATGAATTTCAGATTCATGCACGTGGAAGACTACTTGTTTATCGTAACCTAGATACGCAAACTGCAGGAACCAGTGTTGCATGCAACCGTGATCTGTTTATTTTTTTATTTATCTATTTATTTATTTATTTGTATATTAATTTATATTTACTTAATTGTTTGTTTATTCATTTATTAGTTTTCATTTAATTTATTTTATTTATTTATTTATTTTTATTTTTTTGTGCACAGGATAGTCTAGCTCCAACAAGCATCTGCGCTTGCTTTTTTTTTTTTTTTTTTTTTTTTTTTTTCTCCCAAGTTATCTCGACTACAACAAGCAGCGATGCACGTACGTTGAACAGCACGGCCGAGAAGAACAAGGAAAGGTGTGTTGTGGTCCCTCACGTTCACGTAAACAAACTTAACTCGGTTCTGTTTGTAAGCGCGCGAGCTGGCTGGCCCGTGAATGTGTCTCTGCAGATTACGTCATGTAAGAGTGGGGCTGAAACGTGATGTGCAGGGAGCGTGTGTGTGTGCGTGTGTGTGTGTGTGTGTGTGTGTGTGTGTGTGTGTGTGTGTGTGTGTGTGTGTGTGTGTGTGTGTGTGTGTGTGTGTGTGTGTTTGTGTGTGTGTACGTGTGTATATAATGTGTGTGTGTGTTGCGTGTACGAGTATGTGTTTCTACGTGCGTGTGTGTGTATTTACCTAGTTGTATTTACCTAGTTGTATTTTGCAGGAAGGGGAGCTATGCTCGTGGTGTCCCGCCTTTGTATCTCGCAGTGTCTAGTTTACTTTTAAACTCATGAATGGTTTTTGGTATGTTTGTACATGTGTGTGTGTGTTGTGTGTAGGTGTTTGTACGCGTGTGTGTACGTGTGTGTACATGTATATGTGTGTGTGTACGTGTGTATATGTGTGTGTGTGCTACGTGTGTGTTTGTGTGTGTGTGTATATGTTTGTACGTGTGTGTGTGTGTGTACTCGTGTGGACATTGATATATATATTGTGTCTATATTCGTGTCGCTCTGGCGCGTTGGTTTCCGTCTCGCTTTAGGTGACGTGGATCCAGGTTCGATCTTATCAATTACCTATTATTTCAGGTTCCCATAACATTCCGAGTACTGAGGGCAAAGGTGATTTGTTTGGTCGCGCCTGAGCGCCTCCTGGGGTGTCCGAAGCTGTTAACCTGATTTTTTTTTCTTCATAATTTTATTGTTTAATTATTCATATATTTATCTTATTTATTTGTTTTATTTATGTATCTGTGTTATTTGTGTATTCCTATTTACCTATCAATTTGTATTCATGTCTTCCCGATTAACTTTACTACATCCCAAGCTTATTTCTTAGCAAACTACATTTATATTGACTTATTTAATTATCTAACTCTATTGGCCACTTTGTATAGCTAGGTACAGTCATAGGTTTCAGTGACGGGTTTCCAAGATTTCTGTTATATATAAAAAAAAAAAAACACACACTTTTATTCAGCCGAGGGACGAACTTGTTTCTTCTGGTCGGAACCAATGCAAAAATGGAGTCTCGGACTCCCCCCCCCAAAAAAAAAAAATATATATATATATATATATATATATATATATATATATAAATATATATATATATATATATATATATACACGTGTAGTTAAAAACGACAGCATTGTTGTAGTTATTCAGTTTTTTCCTTGTATTCTCGTTATATATATATATATATATATATATATATATATATATATATATATATAAATATATATATATATAAATAGATAAAGATGAAAAATTTATAAAAACCTAATAGAATAAAATGAGATTAGATAAATGAATAGATAACTAAGTAAATGAATCAAGAATACACTGTTCCCGGAGCGACCAAGCTGACTGAACCCGACGCAGACGTTTTGTCATGGCTGCAGTGCTACTTCGCCAGGAGCCACCCCGGGACTCGTCGGGTGTTACATTTCCAGATTCATTCAGATCCGGTTTAGCCTTCACACGCGCGCGCAAACGCACACACACACATACATGCATACATACATATGTGTATATATATATATATATATATATATATATATATATTATACATGAGTATATATATGTGTGTGTGTGATTGTGTGCATATGCGTGCGCATGTGTATGATAATAAAATTAATAATAATGATAATCGACTTATTGAGATAACTCTGTGTGTGTGTGTGTGTGTGATATTATACATGAGTATATATATGTATATATGTGTGTGTGTGTGATTGTGTGCATATGCGTGCGCATGTGTATGATAATAAAATTAATAAAAATGTTAATCGACTTATTGAGATAACTGTGTGTGTGTGTGTGTGTGTAATAATAGAAATAGATGAAAATTATAATAAGTTTATTGAGACAACAGTGAGTGTGTGCGCGCACGCGCGCGTGTGTGTATGCGTAGGTGACAG
>NC_134791.1:11341644-11346644 GCF_046742065.1 Oratosquilla oratoria | reverse complement strand
GCCCAGGGCCGAAATTATTTCGGTATCGCTGCGCTTCGGGTCGTTACTCCGACTCTCGTGGGCGGGGAGTTGGGGGTGTGTGTGCGTGCAAGGTCATAGCATTACCCATAGATCGGTCATACGAGCTCTGAGCTCTCTTCTGAGAGGGAAATATCTGTCGATCACGAGTCCAACACGTGATCCAAAAGACCAAGGTGAACACACACACACACACGCACACACAGTGTCCAGACATAACCCACTTTGGTACACGTTGAAGGAAAAGTAACTAACCCACAAAATGTGTGACACAAACGAATGGAATACATGTCTTACCCGCTACACGTTGGTAGAACTGATGTCAGGCGTACCAACCTTCCTGCAAAATCAGAAGTGTTTGGGTCATTATAAGGGACATCAGATTAATATTTGTGTGTGTGTGTATATATATATATATGTATATATATATATATATATATATATATACATATATATATATGCATATATAATATATATATACATATATATATATATATACACACATATACATACACACACACACACACACACATACATATATATATATATATATATATATATATATATATAATATATATATATATATATATATTCACCTGTGTAGCGGCCTTTAAAGCCAAAGTAAACACACCACACACACCTAGTAGGATAGTATCTAGTTACATAAACATAGAAAATAATCTGCAATGTTTTAACGGGGTAATTGGCCATGATGCATGGGGCCATGCACGCTAACCACCGAACAACAACGACCCCCCAACACACTAGACTACTTAGTTACTGTATATAAACAGACGGTGTGCGCTGTCCAAACAGACAATCATCATAAAACACGAGGGCGTTTGCTAATGATCTGGTAAACACGCTTTTTGTCAACTGTTGACGATTCGGTGGAGTGAAATGTCAATGCGGGAGGTCAAGGCCGGAGGAGACCTTTGGGTTCATGACGAGGCCAGATACGAAAAATTGAATAAATAAATTTATCGATAGATAAATGAGTATATTATGAGTAAACAAGTGAATTTGTAAATAGATTTATAAATGAGAATGTACGAGTATGAATTGCATAGAAAACGAAAGACAAAGATTAAATAATTATATAAATGAATAAGTGATATGCATGTATATACTGTATATGTGTATATGTATACTGTATATGTATATGTATATATGTATACTGTATATATCTATGTATACTCTATATGCTTCAAGAAGGTTATCACTTGCTGTGAGAATATGTGGGACAAATGTAACGGTATGTTGGTTCTCATATGCATATACATATGTGAATATGCAATAAAAACACTACGAGCGTGTGTTCACAAATGCGTAAGTAATTCCTTCTTTGTATCTGCACTGAAGATGTAATTATACGAAAGCGCTCTGCTTCGTTAGTTTACTTTTCCTAGTGGTTACTTACGCATATGTGAATATATACACATCAGCTGTTTTTGGTGGCCTGTGTATGATTCAGCAGCTTCAGCTTCAGTAACCATGGAGTCTTGTGTTTGAGGTTATTTATATTTTCGTTTCTCAGAGTAGGTGACTCACTTCCCTAAGGTGACGGCCCCTCAGCTGAATAAAATCGACTGAGATCGTTACCCCAACTTTCCTCTCAGACCGGGGACCCCGACCCCCGCAACTGCAGAAAATCGTCTGTCATTATTCGTAACTGTCTTTGGATAAAGGTCAGTCACAAAGGTCACCTCTTTGGGAAAAAAAAAGTCCAAGAAGGGTCGGCTTTGGAAAACAGGGTAAAACGTCCGGAAAAAAGGTCACAGCGTTCTTTACGTCTTCTCGACAAAGGTCAAGTCGATTTCAGTAATCAACCAATTAAGGCTGATGCTCGAGGGTGGTGGTCCTTTTTTTTTTTTTTTTTCGGTCATTTCCATCTAATTACCGGTACTCTCTAAAAACATTTCAGGACTTACGTAAATAATATTTTTATTTTCTTTAATCATCATGTGAATAGAATTGTTTAGCATTGGGATGAAAGGGCTCTTGTGTATACCTCGACAGGTAAATGGAATCACTGACTCAGAACAAAACTCACGATATTTACGTAATCGTAGTGTACAAGAAAAGGTAAAGCTCGTGGGGTCCTGTCTCTTACTCTTCAGTTATCATACATAGTGTGTGTGTATATGTGTGTGTGTTTGTGTTTGTGTGTGAATAACAGTGTATGCACTATTTCACTGTGAATTAGTATGTATACTACCTCGAACAATTCCTTGGTCTGCCCCGAATCTATTCAGGGGAGGGGGGAGGGGGGATGGAGAGAAGGGAGAATTTTTTATGACATAATCTCCCCTCCCCCCCCACATGAAGACAATGACGTCACAAAAAGGCGTCCCAAATGACGTCATAGAAACGTCACACGTACTCGACTTCTTTACGAGCTTGACCCCGAAGTGCCTTCGGAGAACGAGCCTGGGAGTTCGTGCTCCTGAAGAACGATCTTCGTTACGACATTGTTATCCAGCGACATCCTGTCCATTTTTCCGAAAGTTTTCGTCCAGGCAGTGTTGTAATTCGTGTCACTGAACGAACCGTTTTGAAATTAGCGCCAAGACTTTGTAGACCTCCTCGTATCGGTCGGCACCCAGGCTGAAGAGCCTCTCAACCGGTCGGGACCCACCAGTAAGCACAGACCCCTCCCCCCGCACGTGCCCTTCAAGGGGCTGTACGTCTTTTTAGCATTGCTGTAGCTGTCGTCAGACGATTTTATTCAGTTGTCGGGTTAATTCTCTTCCCTGTAAAGGGTTAACCTCCTTGATGACCTGGAACGCGTTTAGGGTTATGGGCCCCGGTGACTTGAGGGTAACTGCCGGGTTATGTGGTGAAGGATGACCTTATCTCGGGTCATCCGGCCTTCGTGAGTTTTAACAACCCTCCACCCCCACGCCCACGCCCACGCCCATCCCTGGAATGCAAGATCAGCTCCTGTTCACACCCTCGACTGGTCGACGCCCTTTATGCATTTTGTTCTGGTTGACGCCAGACGATTTCCTTCAGCTGAAAGAGTCGTTGTACTGTAGCTCAAGTTTTGAGTTTCATGCTGGCTGCCATATATATATATATTTATATATATATGTATGTATGTATGTATGTACAACACTGAATGGGTCCCAGAGAACAGATTTACATTTATCAACCACAATTCATTTTAATTCTAAGCCATCATATATATATATATATATATATATATAAATATATATATATATATATATATATATATATGTATATGTATGTACCTGTATATATCGATGTATGTAAATGGCATATATTGACCTAGGTCATGTCCTGACCTTTCGTTATAATGACGCACTTTATGGATTTTGTTATGGTTGACGCCGGAAGATTATATACAGTTGAAGGTAAAATTCCCCAGCTGGAAGCTCGAAACAGACAAGTCTCAGGAGCCTTTTTTTTTTTTTTTTTTGACAGGATCTTTTGGAATTTTGGGTCCGTGACCCCTAGACCTTTGAGGAGGATCCCGCATGACCTCTGCAAGACCTGTCAAGGCTTGGAGGCGCTTCGCCACTGTGAATGTTTTACTCAAGCGAAAGCAGGTTCATTGCATTCTATTAAAGGGGCGTTGCCGTAGTGAAGGGGAGAGAGAGAGAGAGAGAGAGAGAGAGAGAGAGAGAGAGAGAGAGAGAGAGAGAGAGAGAGGAGGAAGAAGGGGGAAAGAAAAACAGAAAAAGAGAGAAGTGGAGAGAAAGACGAGTGAAAAAAGAGTGAAGCGAACAGAGAGAGAGAGGGAGAGAGAGAGAGGAAGAGAAGGAGTGGAGGGGGATTAAAATGACGAGAATGACCTGGCTATCAAAACTACCGGGAAAGGTCTCCTTTTTCATTCTGTGCGAAGTAAGGGCACAGCAAAAGAGTCCATCTCTCCACCTTGCACAGGACTTACATCCCTGGGCCTTCCGCGAGGAGAGACTCCCCCCACCCCTAAGGTCAAGCTTGACCTCACTTGACACAGTGGAAGGCGCGAGTGACCTGACATCCGTGACCCCGGCAGAGACGGTCTGACCTTTGACCTTTCGTCCGAAGGTGTAGGGGGTTCTTGATCGATGTAGAAGCTGTAGAGTCTGCAACCGTTACAGGTTCCTCTCTCTTGTAGTGGCTGACGGGCTAAGACGCATTAAGAAATTAGCTCAGTGTCAGAACTAAGAGGGTTAAATTGGGTTGACTTGGGTACAGTTACAGGGCGATAGTAACTTGACTCTTGGCCGTGAATGAATAGTTATCTTATTTAGTGAGAACTTAGTTTATTCGGTGTGTGTGTGTATGTGTGTTTGTGTTTGTGTTTGTGAAGTTTAGGGTATAAGTTGTTTTGAGTCTGTCAGTATGAACGTTCGAAAACAGTTACACACAGACACACACACACACACACACACACACACACACACACACACACACACACACACACACACACACACAGAGAGAGAGAGAGAGAGAGAGAGAGAGAGAGAGACACACACACAGACACGATAGAAGCGGGGAAGGACGGAGAGAGAAAGAGAGGTGAGAGAACAAAAAAAGAGAGAAAGAGAGGCGGAGGGTGGATGGGAGACTTGGAAGATGAGATAACGAGATTAGAGTAAAGAGATTAAAGTCTGTCGAGATTGATCCACATTTTAAGCTTTTGTGTTGAGCCACCTGACAGTGTTACTCCACTCCCTTACGTCCGTTCTAGCTGCCGTCTGGCGATTTTATTCGGCTAAAAAATACATATACTAAAGACTTTCATCCCCCTTACAAGGGAGGTAGCCAAAAAACAAAGGCATAAAAACCACTTCCACTCATTCCATCCCCTATCAAACTCCACTCCCCTCCACCCTCTTCCCTCCCTCTTGTCTTGGCACCTCCTGGATGACGGGTCATCCCTGCATCTCGCCCACTGAATTCCCCTATTTTGTTGGCTCCATCGTTTGATGGTACGCTGATGCAGAAGATTTATAAATAATTTTCTACAA
>NC_134791.1:11321644-11336644 GCF_046742065.1 Oratosquilla oratoria | reverse complement strand
CCTCCTTTCCCCTCTTTCCCTCGCCTCCTTTCCTCTCCTGTCCTCCCCACTTTCCCTCGCCTCCTTTTCTCCTCTCTCCTCACCTCTTCCCCCCTTTCCTCCTGTATGTCCCTCTCCTCCCTTTTTCCCCCGCCTCCTTCTCTTCTCCTCCCTCTTTCCCTCGCCTACTTTCTTCCCCTCTCCTCCCCCTTTCCTGGCATCCTTTCTTCCTCTTTCCCTCGCCTCCTTTACTCCCCTCTCCTCCCTCTTTCCCTCCTATCCTTTGTTCCCCCTCTCTTCCCTCCTTCCTCCCTCATTCTTCCCTCTTTCCTTCGCCTCCTTTCCTCCCCTCTCCTCCCTCTTCCCCTCCCCCGCATCGTTTTTTCCTCTCTCTTCCCCTCTTTCCCTCCCCTTTCTTCCCCTTTCTTCCCCTCATCTTGCCATTCCTTCCTCGAAGTCCTCGGACCCGCGCACCTTAATTCCATCGAGCGACACGGGTCCTCGTAGCCGTTGTTATAGTCCTTAGTTTTACTCCATGTTGACGATCGGGAGGGGAGAGGGGGGGCATATCGGTCGTGTTTATTAAACCTTGCAAGGTTATAGAGTGCCCCCAGCGATGTCCGAGCAGACAGGGCAAAGGGGACGGATTTCGTTACAGTTCGGCACTTTTTGGCGCGGTTCATCCCTAACCCTTGTGAGAAAAATAATTATAAATGATAATGGTAACGATAATGATAATAACAACAGTGATAGTAATAATGATGATGATAATGTGATGATTATAGTAATAATAATAATAATAATAATAATAATAATGATAATAATAATAATAACAATAATGATAATAGTGATAATAGAATAAGAAATGTAACAAGTTTTATAAAGTGATAATGTAATAATTATAAAAATAATGATAATAATAATAATAATAATAGAATAGGAAATGTAATTAAATTTTTATAAAGTGTCTAGAAGCTGTACCGTAACTGTAGGCCATAAACGCAGGCACACAATATATGGGTCATGAATGTATTTATAGGCCATATAAAATTTAGAAACTAAAGGCCTCACATTTTGGTAAAGTCGGAATAGTTTGGTTGTATAGTTTATATAGTTCGTTTTGTTCAAACTGTCGAGAAGGCTAAGAATTTCCTTTTGGTAAAAAAAAAAAAAAAAAAAATGGGAGTGGGAAATTGTCCCTTTTTGTCGACCAAAAGTGGATAGAATTGTCTGGTGGTCCTTAGGTTTTCCCCATAAGAAAACAAGCTCTCAGACCCCTTCTCCCCTCCCCCCACCTTTTTTTTCCCTTTATTTTCAGAATCCTTTGGCGTGAACCGTCTTAACACGTCACCTTTAGGTCAAGTCTGTTTCTTTTCTCTTCTACAGAGCTTCTCTTTGACTCCTTCAAGTCTAATGATGGCCTCCGCTTCACCACTACTACCACCACCACCAGCTCCACCACCACCGCCACCACCACAGCGTAAGTACATATTATCAATAACAAAGTTGAGTATAAATATAGTGGAACCAATGTTTCTTCATGGGAGCGACCTGTGGACGTTCATGGTGACACACTGGAAGAACACAGTAACGATGGAGATGAATTGTCTTGGAACTCTGAGTAGCATAAAGAGAATATAAAGATAAAATACAGAGATAAGCGAGATATATAGATAAGGCGAGTGTAGCAGAGGCGAATAGAGGCTGGTTGTAGAGAGTACGGATGTCTCAACTGAAGGAAAGGAATCAGGATAATAAAAAGTATCTTCGAAGGTGGATGGGAGAACATGTATAGGGAGACCGAAGACAGGGTGGAAGGGAAGTGCAATGGAGGTCTGGGAGACTCCAAAGACAAGCTTTGGGAAGACGGAAAATGGCAAAAGAGATTGAAGGAAAAGAAATGAGTGAGACTGAAGCTGGGTTTGTATGAAGTCTCTTCAAAAGAATGCAGTGTGAGTTAGGATCCAGTGTGTCTTGTTTTTCTGCATTTTACGGAGTTATGAGGGGCGAGGGGGAGCGTTTCGTCCTCCCTCGTCTCCCCCCCCCCCTTTTGTTGTTAAAGCCGGGGATTACGGAACTCATCTATAAGGGCGGACTGTCAGCCCCCGGACACGTAGAACGAGGCGCGCCTCTGACGAAGAGAGACGCGCGCGCGCGTACACACACACACACACACATACACACATGACTTGCATGGCGCATTGGGAACGTCCGTGGCCGCTACTACGGCGGCCCGGATTCGAATCCCGCCCAGGGCTGAAATAATTTCAGTATCACTGCGCTGCGAGTCGTTACTCTAACTCGTGGGCGGGGAGGTGGTTGTGTGTGTAAGGTCACAGCATTACCCGTAGATCGGTCATATATGAAACTCTGAGCTGTCAATCACGAGTCCAACACGTGATCCAAGGCCATTGTGAATCACACACACACACACGTACACACACACACACACACACACACACACACACACACACACACACACACTGTCACATATATTCCCATATATGTAAGGTGGGAATAGTTTATTACTTTGGATAACGGCGCCTCGCGATAACGTGGGTGTCAGATTACAGGACGAGTACTGGAGGACGCGTGGGAAGAAAAACCTACTCAATGGAGTATTTGTTCTAACACTCAGCCTAGAACGAAGGAGAACGTTTTAGTTAATTGACCAATGAGGTTCAACCTCCATAGACGCAATTCCTATGGGCCAATCAGAGGGTTTTTGCAGAGAGAACCAGAGCGCCTTGAGCGTCAGAAGAATCAGTTTTAGAGTAGAGGGTACGATGTAAAGGTGTGTGCCTCGGGGCGGATTATTCGGCTGAAGTAAGTCCTCTGTACTCCCCCTGTATTAGTCGTAAGATAATTAACTCAGCTAGTGTTTCATCTAGTGTTTCATGCAGTGTTGGAAATGTCTATAGTAGTGACTTAGACAGTGTTTTTCGTTGGTAAAGTATTAATTAATTAATTAATTTTCTTTCACCCCCGTTAAAAGTTTTACGAACGGGAATCTTCTGTTTTAAAACTTATTTACTCATTTGAATGTAAACTTATTTACTCACTTGAATGTTCAGTGATTGTAATCCTTCATGTAATCCTATTAACTTTAATGAATAGTGTTAAACGTTATCTGTGCGTTTCATTTTTCTTGATTTTTATAAAATCAAGTGGCGGCCTTGAAATTTCTTTTAAGTTACCCAAAGACATGGGGTCTTGGGAACTCAGTCACCCATCACTCTTACTATGTGTTACGAGTCTGACAGCTTTGTAATTTCTATTTGAGTTATCCCAAAGACATGGGGTCTAGGGAACTCATTTCATATACCTAAGTCAGATATGTGAGCGAGATTCGTAACAACACACACACGCATACGCACGCACACACATACGCGGACACACACGCGCACACTAAGGGTAATATAAGACGACAATATTGCCGTGTTTATTACGGAAGAGATGCAGGAGGGTATGTGTGCTTATGATTCGAATGAATATTAATCTGGGACGACGAAAGCGCCGTTCACGCCGCCATCTTCCTCGTTCTTTGGCCACAGAGTCGAATTTAGATGCGATAAAATCGCGCGTGATTCAAGTCCACAATATTTGCAACGGGGGTTAACGCCCCCCCCCCTTTGTGGTAAAGAGGGCTTTATCGTCGCTTTAAATTTCCTGAATGACGTCACAAAGACCAAGTGATGAAGAAGGGTCCGCGAAGAGACGGGCCGAAAGTGGAAAAAAAAGCGTCGTAATGCATTTATAACTCCTTGGTACACGTCATAGCCATCCACATGTAGCGAGGAAAATGGCTCTGGTCTTCTTCAAAGACGTCAACGGCTGTCCTCATCACGTCCACAAGGAGGACAAAAATCCACACCTCATATACACATCAAAGGCTGGTTGTACACAGTCCCTGTAACGACATTTCGACCTCTTCAGCGATGAGCGGATAATACACCCCCAAAGGACAAAATCCCAAGCAGTGAAAAATGTCATACCCGGACAAAACACCATTGGGTAACCTGCAGGTCGAGTTAGGCTAGGTTACGTTAGGTTAAGATAGGTTAGTTTAGGTTATGTTCCCCTTCCCCCAATTTTCCTATTGGGTTTTTGTCTGCTATGCAGGTTGGGATTTTGTCCATTGGGGTTTCGTCATGCCTTCGTTTCAGCGGCTCGAGACTCGCTTTCAGGCATCAACTCCAAAGCTGTTGCCATAAACGTGATCTAACTTTTCTCAGAGTTGCTGAGAGAACGTGTAGGAATGCTGAATTTGAGACAGTAGGCTCCCCTTGCTGACGTCAGTTGCCGACGTTGGAATTCGAACCGTCTTTCTGTGATTGGTCATTGCCCCTTTAGTCTACCCCGAGACCACGCTTCCCATATACATAGTATGCTATTTATACCTACTTATATATTGAATACCCGCCTACATATGCTCATGTATACATTATACATACATGCGTACATATAGAATACCTACCTACATAGATACTTGCATATATACAAACATACATCATATTTACAAATAATGGCGCCCCACACTTTACTTAGTCACCATCGCTTCTGCTGCGTCGAAGCGTCACATTGAAGACCCCCGCCCCTCCTCCTCCTTCTCCTCCTCCTCCCCTTCCTCCTCCTCCTCCTCTTCCTTCTCCTCTTCCTCCTCCTCCTCTTCCTCCTCCTGCACGTCTTCCTCCTCCTCCTGCACCTCTTCCTCCTCCTCCCCATGCACCTCTAACTCCTCCTCCTGCACCTCTTCCTTCTCCTCCTCCTCCCGCAACTCTTCCTCCTCCCGCACCTCTTCCTCCTCCTCCCGCACCTCTTCCTCCTCCTCCTCCACCTCTTCCTCCCACACCTCTTCTTCCTCTTCCTCCTCCTGCACCTCTTCCTCCTCCCCCTCCTCCTCCACCTTTTTCTCCAACAACAAAAGACTCTGTCCCTCATCACCACCAAGCCGATGATCTCGGACTCCCTCCCTCCCCCCTCCCCCTCTCCTCCTCTCCTCTCCTCCTCTCCTCTCCTCCGCCATTATTTACGCAAGAGAGTCGGATCCTTCCTTCGCCGGTTGAGTTACTCCTCTTCTTTACCTCCTCTTTTTTTTTCCTCTTCTTTCTTTCATTTCCTACTTTTCTCCTCTTCTTCCTCCTCCTTCCTCTTCGCCTCCCTCTTTTCCTCCTTTCTTTCCCTTCATTTTTCCCTGTCTTTCGTTTCTTACTTTTCTCCTCCTACTCCTCCTCCTCCTTCTCGTCGTCTCCGTCCTCTTCTTCCTCTTCGCCTCCCTCTTTTCCTCCTCTTTATCTCTTTCCTGTCTTTCCTTTCTTACCTTTCTCCTCTTCCACCTCCTCCTCCTCCTCTTCCTTCTCTTCACCCTCCTCTTTTCCTCCTCTTTCTCTCTTTCCTTCTTTCTTTTCTTATCTCTCTCCTCTTCCTCCTCCTCGTCCTCTTCCTTGTCTTCGCCCTCCTTTTGGTCCTTTTTCCTCCTATTTCTTCCACGCCTCTTCCTTGCTTCCGGCCCCCCCCCCCTATTTTCCACATCCTTCCTCTTTCTTTTGGTACGTTTTCCTTCGGAATTTCATTTTTGAACCCCTTTCTTTCGTCTTTTTTTCTTTACAATAAAAAACAATATAAAGAAAAATGGATCAACAAATAACTCCCACTTACATCCTTCCATATGCCTTTTATTTTTTATTTTATTATTATTTTTTTTTTCATTTTCCTCATTCACCTTCCGTTTCTCCCTCTCTCCATTTCTCTCTGTGTCCACTCTCAATTTCTTTTTTCTCTCTTTTCTCTCTCTCTCTCTCTCTCTCTCTCTCTCTCTCTCTCTCTCTCTCTCTCTCTCTCTCTCTACGTCTCGTTTTACCCTTTTATCTTTTTTCCTTTTCCTCAATCCACTTTCTTTTCTTCCCATTCTCCATTTGTCTCAGTATATCCACATTTTCTCTCCCTTTCTCTCTTCCCTTCTCTCCCCTTTTTCTCTTCGCTTTTCTCTGTTTTTCTCTCTCCTTTTCTCTTGCCATTCTCTTCCTATTTCTCTCCCTTTTTCTCTCCCCATTCTCTCCTTTTCTATCTCCTATTTTCTCTCCCCTTTGTCTCCCTGTTCGTACCCTTTTCTCTCCTATTTTCTCCCCCTTTTCTCTCCCATTTTCTCTCCCCATTCTCTCCCTTTTGCTCTCCCATTTTCTCTCCCCATTCTCTCCCTTTCTCTCTCCCATTTTTTCTCCCCTTTGTCTCTCTTTTTCTCTCCCTTTTTCTACCCTTTTTCCTATTTTCTCCCCTTTTCTCTCCTCTTTTCTACCCTTTTCTCCATTCTCTTTCCCCTTTTATCTCTTTTTCTCTCCCCTTTTTCTCCCCTTTCTCTTGTCTTCTTATTCCATTCAGTCTTTACTATCTTCGTATGATTTCTCTCTATCCCCCTCTCTATCCACCCCGTCTTCCTCCCCCATCTCCCCCCATTCCCTCGACGTCAACGCCTCAACTTGACAAGCTCCCCAGTAACTCTCCCCCCTTCCCCCCCCAGTCCCGCGTCCCCTATCCACCCACAACCGTTCTCATATGCCCCCCCCCCCCGCCTTGGAATCAGCTGTTCCCTACAATTTTCATCAAAGTTGTGAACTCGACAGTATTTTTGTCAACAATAAATATGATTTTTTTTTCTTTTCCAAAACGTCCCCGACGAATGGAACTGCCTAGTATAGGCCTTATGGTCTCTTGGAGTCTCCTTCATTCTTATGTTCCTATGTAATGCATTGTGAAAAAGGCAGCCCTCAGCGGAGCCTGTAAGGAGGCCCCCCGGGGGAAGGAGGCCTCCCCCCCGGGGGGGCAAGGGGGGTACCCCTGAGGGAAGGGGGGCCCCGGGGGGAGGGGGGAGGGGGGGTCAGAGGAACCCCGAGATGGACTCGGAGGAGTATCAGGAGGATTCGTGCGAGCCAATACATTAGGCTCAGAGAGGAAAATCAATCCACTGGAGACAAAAGGAGAGAGTGAGAGAGAGAGAGAGAGAGAGAGAGAGAGAGAGAGGAGGTTACGAGTGGAGCTCTCAATGGTCTTCCTCACCCACTTACTTCTTCTTCTTTTTCTTCTTCTTCTTTAGACTCCTCCATCGGACAACGCCAAGCACAAGGCAATTCCACGACTTGTGTCTCTCCCCCCAAAAAAATTTCTCTCTCTCTCTCGCTCGCTCTCTCTCGCTCGCTTGCTCGGTCTCTCTCGCTCGCTTGCTCGGTCTCTCTCTCTCTCTGTATATTTCAGCTACTAGAAGTTAACGTTCTCCCAAGTTTTCTTTCACTCCGACTGTGAGTTCTTTGTGTGACTGACAAATGTGTTATTACATTTCTCTCAAGTGAATATATATATAAACACACACACACACACACACACACACACACACACACATACACACACGCACACACACATACACACACACACATACACACACACACATACATAAATATTATATATATATATATATATACATGTGTGTGTGTGTGTGTGTGTGTGTGTGTGTGTGTGTGTGTGTGTGTTTATGACTCCACCTCTTCGATGTGATAATGTTCCCAAGGATAGAAGCTCTGTTTATTATTGACAATATTCTCTCTCCCCCCCCTCTCTCTCTTTCCTTCTCTCAGACTTGAAACAAACCAGGAGGTTGCCTTTTGCCTAAAAAAAATGTATAAAAAAAAAAATAAGAAACTCTGCCGTTGACCTGAACAAACTCAGTAGAGCGGTTCGTTCCCACGCCGGAAGGGTTAAAGTTGCGGTAGGAAGAGTAAACAAACTTGTGGTTCCGTCTGTACACGTCACTCATACGTGTCCACGATTCATCACGTCACCCTGTGCCAATTAGTGCCATGGTACTTGGCACGGTGTGGCACGATACGTCACTAGGTATGGCACGATATTTCACCGTCATCATCCCAAGTGTGGCACGATACGTCACACACACACACACACACACACACACACACACACACACACACACACACACACACACACACACACACACACACACACACACACTCTCTCTCTCTCTCGATGGCACAGTTGTTAGAGTTCCCGGCCGCCACTACGGCGGCCCGGGTTTGAATCCCGCCCAGGGCTGAAATAATTTCAGTATCGCTGCGCTGCGAGTCGTTACTCCAACTCTCGTGGGCGGGGAGTTGGGTGTGTGTGTGCGTGTAAGGTCACAGCATTACCAATAGATCGGTCATATATGAGCTCTGAGCTCTCTTCCGGGAGGGAAATAGCTGTCGATCACGAGTCCAACACGTGATCCAAGACCATTGTGAATCACACACACGCACGCATACACACACAAACACACACACACACACACACACACAGACGTAATAGAAATAACTCAGCCGCACCTGGCTTCAGTCGTACATTGCAAAGTTGTCATATCTTATAAAACTTTTTTATTTAAAGTCTGCTTTAATCTTTTTTCCGATTCCATCGTAAGTTAGGAAATAAAGTTGGCCTTTCCTCTTCTTGTTCAGAGTTCTAAGCTTCACTGGAAGTTTTTTTTTTTTTTTTTTTTTTTTTTATTATAATGCAAATAGGACTATGTATGATAAATAATGAAACAGGAAATCTATTAATTTATGCATAGTTCCTCGTCATTTACGAGTTCGGGCTGGTTTGTGTGTGTGTGGCATGTTGTTTTGTGTCAAAAGCTGTTTGCAGTATGATTTTGCAAGTTTGAATATTACGTTATATTCGTTTTAACCCTCTTGTCGATTTTTCTTCTGAAATTTCGTCTTGCGGACACAACAATGATGATTTGGGTCGTCGCCCCCCGTCCTCCCTCCCCCTCTCCCTCTCGCTCCCTCGCTTCCTCTCTCCCTCCCTCCCTTCCTCCCTTCCTCTGTCCCTCTCGTTCCCTCTGTCCCTATTGCTCTCTCCCTTCCTCTCTCCCTCTCGCTCCCTCTCTCCCTCTCGCTCCCTCTCTCCCTTCCTTCCTCTCTCCCTCCGTCCCTCAGTTCCTCTCGCTCCCTCCCTCCCTTCCTCTCTCCCTCCCTCCCTTCCTCTCTCCCTCCCTCTCTCAATTCCTCTCGCTCCCTCTGTCCCTACTGTTCCCTCTCTCCCTCTCCTTCCCTCTCGCTCCATCTCCCTCTCCCTTCCTTATCCTCCTTCTGTCCCTCTTTCTCCCTATCTCCCTGTCTCTCCCTCTCGCTCCCTATCTTTCTCTCTCCTTCTCTCTCCTCTCTCTCTTCTCTCTGTCTGTCTTTATCTCTCATGCATCTCTGTGCCTTTGTCTCTACTCCCACCTTCCCTACCTCCCGCCCATCTCCTCCCTTCTCCGCCCAGCTGCGGGCGCCCTTCCTGGTCAGTGTCTGGTTTCCGCCCTTCTGGTCCTTGGGTACCTTGTGAACCGGTTTCTGTCCACGTCATTCCGTCGAGGATCCGGTTTCACTTCCGAAGTATCATCGGACTCTCTCGCCTGTCGGAAGAGGTCTCACCTTTGCCGAAGAATTCATCTTCGACATCGAAACCGAGAACACCACTTTGGTGTCTTGTCATCTACACCAACAATTACATCATCAACCACAACAACAACAACAACAACAACAACAACAACAACGTTCCTTCCACTACCACCACCACCCTTTCCACTGCCACCACCACCCCTTCAACTACCACCAACACCCCTTCCACTACGACCACCACCCTTTCCACTACGACCACCACCCCTTCCACCACCACCCATTCCACCACCACCCCTTCCACTACCACCCCTTCCACTACCACCACCACCTCCACCACCACCCCCTCCACCTCCACCACCACCCCCTCCACCTCCACCTCCACTTACATCTCCGTGAATTACACCACTACCACCACGGTTACTGCCACCACTTCTGTGACCACCATATTGCCACCATCTATTTCCATCACTCTATTCATCTCTATTACTCCCTCTTCCGCTATCACTCTCATCAGTACCACCACGGAGCAATCCTCCTCCTCCTCCCCTTTTTGACAAATATCTTTTATCAGCACCAACAATGGGCTTCATCAGTGAGGGGGGGCGTGTCCCCCCTTCATACGACCATCGCTATTACTGTCTGTCTGGTCGCTCCCTTCCCCCTCCACCTGTCTGTCTGTCTGTAGACGGGGAACCCACACGCTCCCTTGCTCGCTCCCCCTCGACGACGACCCTCAAGTCAAGTCGACCTTGACCGCTATCGACCTCGCCGAGGTCAAGGGAGCTCTTGAGAAGCTCTTCATCATGGAACGACTTGATTCGTTTTGTTCAGTTGAACGCTGGACTTGAGTGTTCATTTTGGAGGGCCGGGACGGAAGCCAAGACTCCAAATGACGTGTATCCTTTTGGAGTCTTTTGGAGTCTGTCTTTGAAGGAACAGAATAGGATTGTGTTAGCAAGAACAAAATATATAAAGTGTCTCTTAGAACGATGGCGCAAGGTGATTTTATTCAGCTAGGCACACCTCACAGGCCTAAAGATAGTCCCCATGCGCTTACCTTAACAAAATACATAAAGTCAGCCATCACAGTGTAACGGAACTTGGGGCGTAACTTACCCTCCCTCCTCCCACCCACTCCCTCCACCTGTCCATCCTGCCTCCCCGTCCACTTCCTGTCTCTCCACCTCCTTCCACTCACCCGATCCCTCCATTCACACGCTGCATCCAACTTCCTCAGACCTCACGTATGTCCCCTCCACATCCCTCCCTCCCTCCATTCTTCCCTCCCTCCTTCCATTCCCTTCACCTTACCCTCCTCCCATGAGTCCCCTCCAATTCCTCCTTCCTTTCACACGCCCCTCCACATCCCTCCTTCCCATCTCACACACTCCCTCCACATCCATCCTTCCACCCAACCTCTCCATCCTCCCATACACACTCTCCATACCTTCCTTCCACCTCCACACTCCCTCCGTCAATCCTTCCTTTCCTCCACATACATACACACACACACACACACACGTCCTCCTCCTCCCCCTACTCCTCCGTTTCCCCACTGCTACTCTCCTCCTCCTCCTCGTCTTCCTCTGCTCCTCCTCCTCCTCCTCCACCACCTACGCCTCTTCTTCTTCTGGAAGAAGCGTCCTCCTGCTCGAGTAACACAAGACGGGGGAAACTTGTAACGGTTCGAGTTCTGACGCCGTTAGAGGGCGTAGCCGGGCGTCTCAACAGAGAAGTGAAGAGCCACAACCTTCACTTACTGTATACGCACATATATGGAGTATATATATATATATATATATATATATATATATATATAATAATAATAATAATAATACACGGTTTATTGGGTATAGCAGTATTACTGCTGAAAATATACATCCTACAGAATTATAGAATTATAAAATATAACAGTGTAAAGATGTTGTTACCAACTTAAAAAAAACAGTAAGCTAAGGAATAGCCGTGTTGTACAACATTCTTATTCCTTGTTGATTAAATCCACAAATGTAGGTATGGGGCTCTTCTTATACCGGTCGGTGTGTGCGTGCGTGTGTGTGTTTGTGTGTGTGTGTGTGTGTGTGTGTGTGTGTGTGTGTGTGTGTGTGTGTTTGTGTTTGAACTATCCCACAGGAATGCCCAACATCCGCGGCAAGGCCGGATGTGTTGTCGAGGACATGTGAAATTGATACTGTTGGCGTGCAATGATATACTTGGTTTAGTGGATAGCGTCTTGGCTTCTCAAGCGGAAGGTCTAAGATCGAGCTCTACTCAGGAAACATGTAGTGTGTGTGTGTATGTATGCAGTGTGTGTGTATGTATGTATGTAGTGTGTGTGTGTGTGTGAGAGAGAGAGAGAGAGAGAGAGAGAGAGAGAGTGGTCACAAATTAATTGCCTCCAATATCGTTTCTACCAGCACCTCTCTCTCTCTCTCTCTCTCTCTCTCTCTCTCTCTCTCTCTCTCTCTCTCTCTCTCTCTCTCTCTCTCTCTCTCTCTCTCTCTCCTTAAGGAGAGCTCTGGGTGTGATTTGGCGAGGGTCTCTCCTTCAGCTGAATAAAATCGCCGGGCGGCAGCTCGGATAGACGGATTAAGTAAGTATTGGTTGGAGACGTTGTCGCTCAAGATGAAATAGAAAAAGTTTGGGCTTCGTTATCGGGTTGAGGTGGTGGTCACACGCTCCTGCTACTACTCCTATCCTCCTCCTCTTCCTCCTCCTCTTCCTCCTCCTCCTCTCCTCTTCCCCTCCTCCTCCTCCTCCTCCCCCTCCCCTCCTCTTTCTCCTCGTCCTCTTCCTCCTACTCTCCTCCTTCTCCTCCTCCTCCTCGTCCTCTTCCTCTTTCTCCCCCTCTTTCTCTTCCTCTTTCTCCTCCTCCCCCTTCCTTCTCCTACTCCTCCTCCTCCTCCTCCTCCTCTTTCTCTCCCTCATCTTTCTGCAAGGCCTCCCTGCTGTCGCCTCTTCTTCCTGATGTCTCTGCTCCTTCTGTCTTCCTCCTCTTCCTCTTCCTCCTGCATTCCCACACCCAATTTCCTTCATTCCTCCATCCCTTCACAACTCCAGTCTCTCACTCCTTCTCCTCCACTTCCTCCTCTTCCTCCTGAATTCCTACACTCCATTTCCTTCACTCCTCCCCTCCTCCTCCACTTCCTCCTTTTCCTCCTGAATTCCTATACCCCATTTCCTTTACTCCTTCCCCTTCATTCTTCCCGTCCTCCTCCTCCTCCTCCACTTCCTCCTTTTCCCCCTGAATTCCTACACTCCATTTCCTTCACTCCTCCATTCCTCCCCCTCCCCCCTCCTCCCCCTCTTCCTCTTCCTCTTCCTCCTCTTCCTCACCCGTTGGCACAGCTGTGGTCTCCAGCGATGTGTGTGTGTGCATTAGGTCGATGCCTTGTCATCTCTGAGTGCAGCAGCAGGAGCCGAAATGACTGACGGACTGTCTAGCTGCTGACTGAAGGACTGACGGTTCTGACTCATAAAGGGCGCGCCCTCGCGTATGTAAGCACAGGACTGACTCACGCCTAGAGACGATTCTTTTCTAATCCTTTCCTTGCTCTCTTCTTCCTCTTCCTCTTCCTCTCCCTCTCCCTCTCCCTCCTTCTACCCTCCTCTTCTCCTTCTCCTCCTCTTTCTTCCCCTCCTCCTCCCCTCTTCTTTCTCCTCCTCCTTTTCCTCCCCTCCTCCTACTCCTCCACCTCTTCCTCCTCTTCCTCCTCTCCTTCCAGCCTCACATCTTTTTTCCTTCTTTCCTCTTCATTTCCCCCTTTCTTCCTTCCTCTCTCCAAACTTCCATCATCCCCTCTTCTCTAATCCTCCTTCTTCCTCTCTTCTCGTTCATCACCCAACTCCCTACCCTCCTCTTCCTCGTCCTCCACCTCCACCTCCTCTTCCTCCACCTCTTCTTCCTCCTCCTCCCTCTTCCTCCTCCTTCTTCTTCCTCCACCTCCTCCTCCTCCTTCTCCTCCTCACTTCCTTTTCCTGGGCTCCTGGTGCTCTTCTTCCTCCTTGAGCTCGCCATATCCGTTCTCCTCTTCTTGAACTGCAGACACCCCCTCCTCCCTCTTCCCCCCTCCTCCTCCTCCCCCTCCTCTCCCCTCCTCCCCTCCTCCTCCCACCACCCTTCTCACCTTCAGTCCTTTTGATCTCCTCTTCTTATTCTTCTTCCTCATGTCCTTCGGATTACTCATTCGCTCTCTCCTCCTCCTCCTCCTCCTCCTTCCTCCTCCTCCTCCTTCCTCCTCTTTTTCTTTCACTTCAATGCTCCTACTCTTCCTCTCTTTCTTTTTCTCCTTGTCCCAGAATATCCGTACCATCACAATTACCATCACTTTTCATAGTCTTTATTATCTCCATCACCATCTCCTCTTCTCCTCCTCCGCCCCCTCCTCTTCCTCCTCCTCCTCCTTCTTCTCTTTCTCCTCCTCCTCTTCCTCCTCCTCTTTCCCCTCCTCCTCCGCCACTCCTCCTCCTCCTTCTCCTCCTCCTCCTCCTCCTCCTCATGCCCCTTGCCAGCGACCAAATAAATTCGACAACGAAATTCGGCACAAACGAGCGACCTTGAAAGGGTCCAAGTGGTCTTTCTGTTGTCGTTGGGGGGTGAGGGGGTGGGGTGGGTCTTGTCGTTCGCTACCCGTCGGAATGCAGCAAGAGCAAAGCCCTCCCCTCTCCCCTCTCCCCCCGTCCCTCTCCCCGTCTCCACCCCCCCCTTTCCTCTCACCCTCCCCCCGTACCAGAACTGCCTATGTGTAGTTCCCATTGCGACGTCAGCGCCCCGACTGTTCCTGTGATGGATCGCTTAAACTGCATTCGGTGATGCTATGGGTTATATCATGGCGGCCCAAACTCGGCTGAATAAAATCGCCTGGCGGCAGCCAGGATATTATTATTTATTTATTTGTTTATTTATTTTATTTTGTTATTATTATTATTATTATTATTATTATTATTATTATTATTATTTTTTTTTTTTTTTTTTTTTTTTTTTTTTTTTTTTACAGAACAGTCTGACCCCACGAAAGGTGGTTGAACCTAGCCTTTCTGTCTATAGTCACCACCCCCCGTCGTTACCATAGCAACCATGATCACCATTGCAAGGTCTTGCACTATCCTCACTGCATTTGCAAGCCTGTCTTGGCTCTCAATGCCATCATCATCGCCTTCGTCGTTGTTGTTGTTTGTCAGTCTCTGGAGATGTGTTTTGCGCACAGACGTGCCAACACGCACACGCTCGTACGCACGCACACACACACACACACACACACACACACACACACACACACACACACACACACACACACACAAGCAAACACATACACACGCAAATGCGTTCATGTATACACGCAAGGCAACACGTCCAATCTGATACGATGCACGTACACGCATGTATGCATGCATTTACGTACACACACACACACACACACACACACACACACACACACACACACACACACACACACACACACACACACACACACACACACACACACACACACACACACACACACAGTTCTCGGTTAAGTCAGCTTCCTTACAGTTTGAGACCATTATTTCTTGGCTGGTTAGTATTTAGTGTAAAAATATATCTAATCTTGTTGAT
>NC_134791.1:11274144-11316644 GCF_046742065.1 Oratosquilla oratoria | reverse complement strand
TTTTATTTTTTTCCAAAATATTTTGTCTTCTTCCTCTTCCTCCCCCCTCCCCCTCCCCTCCTCCTCTTCCTCCTCCTCCTCCTCCTCCTCCCCCCCTCCTCCTGTCGTGCTTCTTGTCCTGGCTGGCCATCTTGTCTGCCTGACACTTAAAGCTACTTATGCAAATTACGAAGCAGAGCCTTCCTTTGGCCTTCCCTCAGAGGACCTTCTCAGGGCCTTCATCTCAGGGCCTACCCTGCTTGAGGCCTTGCGGCTTGCCTTCTTTGCGGCTCCACTTCCTTGCGGCTCGCCATCCTTGTGGTTGGTTCGCCCTCCTTGCGGCTCGCCTTCTTTGCGGTTCGCCTTCCTCGCGGCTCGCCTTCTTGCGGTTCGGCCTCCTTTCGGTTCGCCATCCTTGCGGCTCGCCTTCATTGCGGTTCGTCCTCCCTGCAGCCCACCTTCATTGGGGTTCGTCCTCCTTGCGGTTCACATCAATTGCGGTTCTCTTTTCTTGCGGTTTCCCTCTTTGCGGTTCTCATTCATTGCGGTTTTCCCTCTTTACGGTTCGCCCTCATTCTGGCTCACATTCATTGCGGTTCGTTTTCCTTGCGGTTCGCTTTCCTTACGGTTCTCCCTCTTTGCGGTTCTCCGTCCTTGCGGATAACCCCGAAGGCCTCTTTCCATTCCTGTTGCTTCATTCCCTTCAGAAGAGCCGAGGAGGTGGTGGCCCTCTTGGAGGTGGACTTCGATCAGCGTCCTCAGAGCCGAAGAGGACCACTTCGGAAGACATCGGGTCGCTCTCTACATCCTCTCTAGAAATTTCTTGAAGATTTTTTCGTCCTTGCCCAGAGCCGCAAGAATTGAAATATTTCCATCCGAAATTGTTCAGAAATATCAGTAGTAATAATAGCGATGATGATGATAACATTAAAGAACAAGATCTTATTGGTGATATAACAGAGATAGTTAAATAAAATGTAAATATCAGTTTCAACGATAGTCATTATTGCGTAATATATGTATTCTTCACTGAAACTTTCAGTGCCGACGTCGCAATGCATATGTGTATATACATATATATATATATCATATATTATATATATATATATATATATATATATATATATATATATATATATATATATATATATATATATATACATGCAAGAGTAACCACTGGGAAAGAGAAAGTAACGAAGCAGAGCGCTTTCCTATATTACATCCAGTGCAACGTACTTTGTACTGGATGTAATATGCGAAAGCGCTCTGCTTCGTTTAGTTTGTCTTTCCCAGTGTTTACTCTTGCATAATTAAACACAAGTGTTTCTTATTAGCATATATATGTATATATATATATATATATATATATATATATATATATATATATATATATATATATATATGTATGTATGTATGTATATATGGAGAAACAGGCAACTGTACACCCGGAATTTTCTCGAGTTCCGCCAGCAGCTTGTCCATTCCGTCCCTCCCCGCCTCTTGCCTCCCCACCCCTCCCCTTCTCTTGCCTCCCCACCCCTCCCCTTCCCTTCCTTTCCTTCCCCTCCCTTTGTGTGTGGAAATGACCTGCGGGTCGCCCACTGGCGCCCCCAGCTCGTAACACTCAGACGTGAACCTCTCTTCCTACAAACGTTTGACACTTGGTGCTCATCGTTTCTGCCCATCTGAAGCCGCTCCAAAAGATTTCTCCGAGAGCAGAATGAAAATTGCCTGGATTGGGCGGTGGTGGTGGTGGCTGTGGCGGTGGTGGTGGTGGTGGTGGTGGTTGTAGTGATGGTGCAAGTCGCAGTGGTGATGACGTGGTGGGGTTGGTTTGGGTAAGAGTGGTATGAATAGTCTACTGTCTTGTATCCGAAGTCATTTTTTTATTTGTTTGTTTATTTATCTACTTGTTTGTTTGTTTATACATTTATTTATGTATTAGAATCTGTTGGCGGTCCCGGGACCCTCTCCCCGTTTTCTTTTATTTATTTTTTCTTTCTCTCTACTCTCTCTCTCTCTTTATACATATATATATATATATATATATATATATATATATATATATATATATATATATATATATATATGTACAGTATACACACACATATATATATATATATATATATATATATATATATATATATATTTATATATTTATCTTTACAATCCAAGTTTCATCTTAGACGTTTGAGACCCCGCGGCGTGAAGCGTCTCGGGGATTGATAAAATCGCCTGGCGGCAACCAGAATAATATAAATAAGACCCGTCTTGATTGTCCCAGTATGCCTAAGTTGAACCGTATATATTCAATCTGACGTTAGATGATTTTATTCAGCTGAGGAGAAACCCCTGACACGAATAAATTAATTTATTTTGGTTCGGGTGGGGGAGAGGTGAGGGGGAGAAGGGAGGGGGTGAGGGGAGAAGGGAGGGGTGAAGGAGAGGAGAAACGAGAGAGGGAGGGGGAGAGGAAGGGGTGAGGGGAGAAGGGAGGAGTGAAGGGAGTGGGAAGGGGAGGAGAGGGGGTAAGGAGAGAGGGAGAGGGGAGGGGGAGAGTTAGGGGTAGGAGTGAGGGGAGAGGGAAGGGGAGAAGGGAGGGGGTAAGGGGAGAGGAAGGTAAGGGGCGAGGGAAGGGAAAGGGGGAGGAGGAGAGGGGAGAGGAAGGGGTAAGGAGAGTGGGAAGGGAAGGGGGAGAAGGGAGGGGTGAGGGGAGAGGGAAGGGGAGGAGGAGAGGGGGAGAAAGGAGTTGGAAGGGGGGAGGGGGAGAGGAAGGGGTAGGGGTGAGGGGAGTGGGAAGGGAAGGGGGGCGGAGAGAGGAGAAAGGGGAGGAAAAATCCTGCCAATGTTGTCAGGAAACACGACAGAACGAAGCATCTGTGATAAGAGTGACAACAACGCAGTAAAGTGAAGAAATGATAAATGTAGAATATAAACAAACGAATGACCGGATAGATATGAAACTGTGTTAATAAATAAACAATAAAAATGAGCAAATGAATGCGTAAATAAGCGTAGAGACGCAAAAGCCGAAGAAGATCAGAAATGAGCAACACAGGAACGAATTGAAAACAAAAATATTTATGAAAACGATAAGAAAAAAATGGAAGGATTGAGAAATTTAATATCATAACATTTAAATGTATTCTAATCCACATTCCCTCCTCTCCCCTCTCCCTCCCTCCTCTCACCTCTCCCTCTCTCCTTTCCCCTCTCCCTCCTTTCCTCTCTCCTCTCCCTCCCTCCTTTCCCCTCTCCCTCCCTCCTTTCCCCTCTCCCTCTCTCCTTTCCCCTCTCCCTCCCTCCTTTCCCCTCTCCTTCACTCCTTTCCCCTCTCCTTCCCTCCTTTACCCTCCCCTTTACTCCTTTCCCCTCTCTTTCCCTCCTTTTCCCTCTCCTTCACTCCTTTCCCCTCTCCTTCTCTCCTTTCCCCTCTCCCTCTCTCCTTTCCCCTCTCCCTCCCTCCTTTCCCCTCTCCCTCTCTCCTTTCCCCTCTCCCTCTCTCCTTTCCCCTCTCTCCTTTCCCCTCTCCCTCCCTCCTTCCCCCTCTCCCTCTCTCCTTTCCCCTCTCCCTCCTTCCTTTCCCCTCTCTCTCCCTTCTTTCCCCACTCCCTCCCTCCTTTCCCCTCTCCCTCACTCCTCTCCTCACCTTCCTTTCTAAACATCTCTAATAGCCTTCCCCTTTTCCTTCCCCTCACTTTCCCTCTCCCTCTCCCCTCACCACCCTCTCCCCTTCCCCTTCTCTTTCCCTTCCCCTTCTCTCTTCTCCTTCCCCTACTCTCTCCATCCTCTCCTCCCCTCTCCTCTTCTCTCCTATATTTTCCTTTCCTTCTCTTCCCTCTCCATCCTCTCCCCCTTTCTTTCCTTCCTTTCTCCCTCTCTTTCTTACTCCACCGAATCCCCTTCCCCTTCTCACTCCCTCTTTTCCATAATCCATTACTCTTCCACTCCATTGTCCTCCTCCTCTTCCTCCTTCTCCTCCTCCTCTTCCTCCTTCTCCTCCTCCTCCTCCCTTGTCGCCTCACTTGCCTACCCCCTTCCCCAATAGTTCCCTCTTTACCCCTTCCTTCCTCTCTTCGTTTCTCCCCTTTTTCTTCTTCCTGTTCCCTCCTTTATCCCCCTCCTTCCTTCCCTCCATCCTCCTCACACCCTCCCTCCATCCCTCCCCTCCATCTCCTCCGATTCTCTCCGTCTTTGGCCACGACCTTTGACCTTCCCTCCATGTTTGCGACCAGATACTCCCACTCCACTTCTCCCTCCCTCCATCTCTCCCTCCATTCCCCCCCTCCTTGGCCTTTCATCGTAATCCCTTCGGAGCAGCATCGGGCGGCTCTCTTCATCGATTTTCTTCTGGTTGACGCTTTGACACAAATCTTGGATTTATCTCGCTGAGGCGCTCGGGGCAGACCTCGGCATGAGCGGTCGAGGTCAGCCAGAAGAGAAGCTTTGAAGTGCGCCACTGTACAGAAAGTTATACATGTGTGTACTGTTTACAAGTTCTCTCTCTTTCTCTCTCTCTCTCTCTTCTCTCTCTCTCTCTCTCTCTCTCTCTCTTTTTTTCTCTCTCTCCCCTCTCTCTTCTCTCTCTCTCTCTCTCTCTCTCTCTCTCTCTTTCTCTCTCTCTCTCTTTTCTCTCTCTCCCCTCTCTCTTCTCTCTCTCCCTCTCCTCTCTCCCTCTTCTCTTTCCTCTTCCCTCTCCCTCTCCTCTGTCCTCTCCTCTTCCTCTCTCTTCTCTCTTTCCCCTCTCTCTCTCCTCTCTCTTTCTCTTGTGTCTCTTCTCTCTCTCTGCAAGTTTTCTCAGTTGTATTTATTTCACTTGGTTCGTCCTTATTTTTTCATCATGTTTAAAATCGAATTTTCGCCAGTGGAACCATTTATTTATTATTTGTTTATTCATTCATTTATTTTATTTTATTTTATTTTATTTTATTTTACTTGCTTTAGGCCAAATTCGGTCTTTCGTCTTCTTCAAAATTCTCATCTTCCATTGTATGGAAGCTTTCGGATTCCCAAGCCACGAGCGTGGCTTCTAGCATCCACAGAGCTTTATCGGCTCGCCCATTCCTCCTTTAATCCACTCCCTCCACACTCCTACTCCACTACACACTCCTACTCCTCGATACACACTCCTACTCCTCGACACACTTGTGCGTACACACACACACACACACACACACACACACACACACACACACACACACACACACACACAACAAACTACACGAAACAATAGTGTGTGCAAAAACCATACACGAATTTAAGAGCAATTTAGACTGCGAGATATAGGGACATGACACCACGAGCGTAGCTCCCCTTCCCGTAAGATACAACTAGGTGAACACACACACACACACACACACACACACACACACACACACACACACACACACACACACACACACACACACACACACACACACACACACACTCCCCCTCGTTCACCTGTCACTCCGCTTGTCACTTTGGTTGGCAGCGGGAGTGTGGGGGGGGTGAGGGAAGTTGAACCTTGTTAAGACGCGCCTGAGTCAAATCACAATGGAAGGATTGATCGAGAGATAGATCCACCACCAGACGAAGTCCTTCCTTCACCAGAGTAGGAAAAAAAAAAAAAAAAAAAAAAAATGCATTAAGAGAAGAGACAACCGGCGACTGATCTCCCCCTCGTCTTAGTTGGTGACAAGAAACAAAAACATACTATGTGGCAGCGTTTACTCACAGAGGGGGAACGTTTCTGGCTACTGTGGGGCCGCGGCTTTTTTAAGTCTCTACTACCACCATTATCAGCTCTACCACCACTTCCACCAACACTACCACCACCACTATCACCTCCAACACCACCAAAACCACCATCCCTACCAACACCATCACTACTACCACAACTACCAACACCACCACCACTACCAACACCGCCACCACAACCACTTATCACCATCAACACCACAACCACTATCACCATCAACACCACCACTACCAACACCGCCACAACTACCACTATCACCACTAACACTACCAACACCACTACCACTATCACCACCAACACTACCAACACCGCTACCACTATCACCACCAACACCACCACCACCACTACTACCACCACCAACACCACCCCTACCAACACTATCACTACTACTACAACTACCAACACCACCACTACTACCAACACCGCCACCACAACCACTATCACCATCAACACCACCACTACCAACACCGCCACCACTACCACCATCACCACTAACACTACCAACACCACTACCACTATCACCACCAACACCACCACCACTACTACCACCACCAACACCACCTCTACCAACACCATCACTACTACCACAACTACCAACACCACCACCACTACCAACACCGCCACCACTACCAACACCGCCACCACTACCACAACTACCAACACCACCACTACTACCAACACCGCCACCACAACCACTATCACCACCAACACTACCAACACCACTACCACTATCACCACCACCACCACCAGTACCACCACCAACACCACCATCATCAACACCATCACTCCACTTTACCACCACTACTACCACCACTTTATCACCACCAGTGTCTCAATCCCTTGTCTACAGTGACGTTCTTCATTGACTTTGTTCTGGCTAATGCCAGAGGCCTTTGTTCGGCAGAGGGCACGACCCTCCTCCCCCCCTCCCTTAGGACTGAAGGTGTTCAGGTAGTGTTTCTCCGTCTTCTCTCTCCCTCGTCTTTCTTTCATTTTATTTCTAAATCATTCCTTTTGATCTTCTTCGCGTCTCCATTTATCATTCGGATCTTCTTCCATTTCTTTCCTCAGGGTCGCAACTCCTACGTTATAAATAAATATATATGTATATATATATATATATATATATATATATATATATATATACAGTATATTTTTTTTTTTTTTTATGGTGACAATGTTAAGCCGCGAGCGGCGCCAGACGATTTTATTCATGTGAGTGAGTGACACACACAGCTCCTTCGCAGTCGTATTATTGCCTCTGGCGCCAGACTGAACAGCGGATATAAAGTGCGTCGCATGTGCTCTTATCTAGCAGCTTAATCGCATATGTGCTGATCGTGACTCTCTCTCTCTCTCTCTCTCTCTCTCTCTCTCTCTCTCCCCTACCCCCTCTCTCCCTCCGTCTCCCCATCTCCACCCTCTCTCTCTCTCCGTCTCTCCCTCTCTCTCAACGTCTTTCTCTCCCTCCCCCCTCTATCTCCCTCTCTCTCTCTCTCCCCTCTCTCTCCCTTTCTTTCTCTCTGTCTCCCCTACCCCCTCTCTCTCTCCGTCTCTTCATCTCCCCCTTCTTTCTCTCCGTCTCTCACTCTCTCCTTCTCTCTCTCTCTCCCCCCTCTCTCTCTGTCTCCCTCTCTCCTCCTCTCTCTTCTTTTCTCTCTATCCCCTCTCTCTCTCTCTCTCTCTCTCTCTCTCCCCCCCTTCCCCTCTCTATCTCCCTCTCTCCACTCTCTCTCCCTTCCCCTCTCTCTATCTCCCTCTCTCCCCTTCTCTCTCTATCCCCCCCTCTCTCTCTCTCTCTCTCTCTCTCTCTCTTCGCTTCGATAATGGAGTTAGCTATAATTGAATATCATAATTGAAATAAAAACTAATGAGACGGTGTATAATTTATAATATTTTACGATCTCCTCGTAAAAAAGTTGAATTTCTCTTTGAAAAGAGTCCTTTTGAGAAGTTTTTCTCTTTCGAAAAGTTCGGAAGATTTTCTCTTAGTCAAAGATTACGATTTTCTCTCGATAAAATGTCAATGTTTTCGCAATTCATTTAATTGGTTTTTATTTCTTTATTTGTTCATTCCATTTGATTAGTCGTTTTATTTCTTATTTGTATTCATCTGCTTATTTTGTTTATATTTATTAATTTATTCGTTTAATTTTCATTTGTTTATTTCTTATTTATTCCTTTTAATTATTTCTTATTTTTATTATTTTTTAGTATGTATTACAATTTCTCTCCCAATTTTTTTTCTCTCTCCTCTCTCTCTCTCTCTCTCTCTCTCTCTCTCTCTCTCTCTCTCTCTCTCTCTCTCTCTCTCTCTCTCTCTCTCTCTCTCTCTCTCTCCCTCTCTCTCTCCCTTTCTCTCTCTCTCCTCCCTCTCCAGTGCCTTACTAAGGTTTTCTTTCTCTCACGAAAATGTTTGAAGATTTTCTCGTGATTGTCTCCATTGCCTCTTCTTTCTCCTCCTTGGGCGTCGCGCGAACTCCAATGAGGCAGACGCCACCGGACGCCACGAGGACGAGCAGGTGGACGAGGAGGAGGGTGGGGAGGAAGAAGAAGAGGAGGAGGAGGAAGAGGAGGAGGGGAGGAAAAGGAGGAGAAGGAAGAAGAGGAGAAGGAAGAGGAGAAGGAGAAGGAAAAGGAAGCGGAAGAGGAAGAGGAGGAGGAAAAAGAGGAGCGGGAGGAAGAGGAGGAGGAGGAGGAAGGGGAGCAGGAGAAAGATAAGGAGTGGGAAGAGGAAGAGGAGGAGGAGGAGGAAAAGGAAGAGGAGCAGGAGAAGGAAAAGGAGGAGGAGCAGCAGGTGGAAGACGAAGAGGAGGTGAGGAAGAGGAGGAGGACGAGGAAGAAGACTTCGGCTGCCAAATCCGACTTCGAAGACAAAACCCAGAATCGATATAGATTTTGTCCGATAGACATTCTCTTCTCCTTTTCTTTGGAGAGGTCCTTCTCTCTCCTTCAACTCCTCCTCCTCCTCCTCCTTCTCCTCCTCCTCCTCCTCTCTGCGAAGAAAGGATTTGGTTTCTTTGTTGTGTTTCAGTGCCCTTCAGTGTTTGTGTGCTCCCCCTCAGAGGAATAAAATCGAAAGCTCCTTCAGAGGCGGGTTAGAGTCAGCCACAAAAAAAAAAAAAAAAAAAAAAAAAAAAAAAAAAAAAATATATATATATATATATATATATATATATATATATATATATATAATAATATACATACATACATACATACATATACCAAGGCTTTTTCCCCCTTACCAGGGCGGTAGCCAAAAAGGAAAAGGCATAAAATCATTCCCACCCATTCCATCCCCAAAAACACTCCACACACACACACCACCCTTCCTCCCATCTTAGCACCTCCTAGATGACGGGTCATCCCTACACCTTGTCCACTGCCCTGGGTCAGAAGCAGTGTCACAAGACACAGCACATCCACAACAAGGCCGCTTCATTGAATAATGATAATAATAATAATAATAATAATAATAATAATAATAATAATGATAATAATAATGATGATAATAATAATAATAATAGTTTACTTGCAAATAGGTGGCTTGTGTCTTTAACTTGATTGCCGCCAGTCTATTTGATTCAAGTAAGCGAGAGCCCAAACCTTTGCGCTTCTTGCGGTCGGCTTTGTTCTCGTGTCATGTTTACAAAGACTCGCTTACACACACACGCGCGCGCACACACGCACATTGAAGAGACGATACCATTGTCCTGTGTGCCAGTAAAGGCAAAAAATTACCGGAAGTCTTGAGACTCGAACTCGAACCCGCCGCGTGGGAGGCAAGGACAGATAAGAGGCAAAATTTTTTTTTTTTTTTTTTTTTTTTTTTTTTTTGAGCTTCCCATTCATTTTTCGCGTGCGCCATTGTCGCGCTGCCTTTGTACAACTCGTCCAATACGGTGACGCCCCTTTTACAGATGCTTCTCTCTTTCGTCAGACGATTTTATTAACCTCAGATGGTGCAGAGGCTGCGTCGCTACAGTGGCGCCAATCTCGCATATCATTTTGGCTGGCGCCAGACGATTTTATTCGGCTGGGGAGGCGTGTCACCGGATGTAAGAGGTCAACGAGCTGCTCCTCCTTTCCCTGTGACCTTGATTAGGGATTTCTTTGTGTCTCTTCTCCCCCTTTCCCCTCCCCCCTCTCCCCAACTTTCCCCTCTTCTTACCCCAGTGCGCTACTTGTTCTCCTTGACTTTCTTTCATTATTCTCCTTTTCAATAATCTGTTATCTTCAAACAAATATGTGGTCTACGTCTGGATAATGTAATACTCTAAGTAGCTTAGGAGTTGGCTTATTATATATATATATATATATATATATATATATATATGCAAAGTAGACCACTTGAAAAAAGAAACTAACGAAGCAGAGCGCTTTCGTATCATACATCCGGTGCAAAAGGTACTTTTTGCACTGGATGGAATATATGAAAGCGCTCTGCTTCGTTAGTTTCTTTTTTCCAAGTGGTCTACTTTGCATAAGTGAACACACGTACCCGTGTTCTTAATAGTATATATATATATATATATATATATATATATATGTATATATATATATATATATATATATATATATATATATATGTATATATACACATTGTGAAGCCCGTGACGCCAGAGCTATAGCTGGTTGCAGAGCATTTGGCGCTTAGTCCTTCCTGTATCCGTCTGGCTCAATGGCTCTCTCCCTGACACACACACACACACACACACACACACACACACACACACACACACACACACACACACACACACACACACACACACACACACACACACACACACACACTCTCTCTCTCTCTCTCTCACACTCTCTCTCTCTCTCTCTCTCTCTCTCTCTCTCTCTCTCTCACGACCTAGTTTCAGATTTCCTCCCAGGTTCATTGTCACCCTTATTGGAAATTGTTTTGTTTGTTTGTTTATTTATTATTTATTCAGTTATTTAAATATTTATCTATCTAGATTTACTTATTTTTTCTCTTCCTTGCCCCGATTCCTATTTCTCCTCCTCTTCTTCTTCTTCCTCCTACTGGCCTTCTACAACCTACTCTTCCTTCCTTCCTTCTCCTCTCATCCTTTATCTCCTCTTCCTTCTCTCCAACCTCTTCCTTCTTCTCGTCCTCTTCCTCCTCCACCCCACCTCTTCCTCTTTCTCGTCCTCTTCCTCTTCCTGATTTACCACCACTTCCTCCTCCTCGTCCTTCTCTTCTTCCTTCTGTTCTTCCTTCTTTCTCATGTTCCTCCTCCTCCTCCTCCTCCTCCTTCCGTCCCCTCTCCTCAGCTTCAACCGCTCCCTCCCCTTTCCCCTCCCACCCCCTCCTTCCCCTCCCACCCCCTCCCACCACCACCAGCATCGACCTATCTTGTCTACTATATCCGGGACACAATCTCTAACCAACCCCCCCTCACGTATCCCTCCCCCCACCCTCACTCCACCCTCACTCCACCATTACCACCTCCACCACCACCACTACCACCACCACATCGCTCCTGCCATCATTACCACCTCCATTACCACCATCTTCATTACCTCCACCACCACTGCCACCACTTCCTCCTTCATTACCACCATCTCCACCACCAGCATTAGCTTCCTCCTCTCCAAATGAAACATTTCAGCTACATTCCCCCCCTTTTTTTTTTCTCCGCTACTGTGCCGCAGCAGAAACGAGGGCCGACAGGCTCTCTGCCACTTCTCAAAAAAAAACAAAAAAGGTCACTCGGTTTCTCATCAGCACCTGTCTTCGGGAAGCCTGCTTCCTTGTCCTCGTGATGCTCCGCAATCGCGTCTCCGTCTTCTTTTCGAAGTCCTATACCCCCCCCCCCCCGGCATCGCGAGTGCCTGTCCGGAGGCCTACTTCCGTACCACCTGGCACTGGTTGCAGATAATGATGATGATGATGATGATGTCGATGATGATGATGTTGCTGTTGGAGATGATGATGATGATGATGGAGATGGTGATGATGATATCTTATTTGAAAAAAGAAAGAAATATTTTACTTTTTGTCGCAACTTTTGTCATTATTCAAGACTACGGAAACGACGACGACGCCATTGTCTGGCGCTGGTAATAACCGAGACACAAAGGACGACAAAGAAGAACAACAACAATAACGGACCTCAGCGTCCATAGAAAGCCGCTTGCTTTGTTTTTGTTATATGTATATGTATATATATATATATATATATATATTTATATATATATATATATGTATATATATATCATATATATTATATATATATATATATATATGTGTGTGTGTGTGTGTATATAATTATTATTGTTATTATGTGTGTGTATATATATTATATATGTATATATATATATATATATATATATATATATATATATATATATATGTATATATATTAGAAAATTATTTTTTATCCTTAGTCTTTGCCTGGCGGATGTCCGTCGATTACTTTAAAAAAATGTAGAGTCTGTATAAAGTGGATGGATGGATGTATATAAATTTCGTATATCAAAACGGGTGCTCTGTCTCGCAGCCGTTGCGGATTCCTACGGCTGGGAGAGACGTCGGTAAAAAAAAAAAAAAAAAAAAAAAAAAAAAGAGAGAGAGAGAGAGAGAGGAGACGTCAGAGATCTTCATCATGGTAGCGATGAGCTTATGCGTCACGTGATTTTATTCAGTTAGGGGCCAGAGCCACCGCAGCAAAGTGGCCGTGTAGTGTTTCAAGAATTGCTACAACGCAGGCAACCCCCGCGATGGCAACTCGGCCTCGTTATACTCTGCGGGAGTTAATTGATCACCTCGTTATAGACTACCACCTCGTTAAGATCAGCCTCCTCGTTAAGGTCAATCGACCATCTTGTTAAGGTCACCCTCCTCGTTAAGATCAGTAAGCTACCTCGGTAAGGTCAATCAATCCCCTCGTTAAGATCACTGAAGCACCTCGTTAAGGTCAGTCAACTACCTCGTTAAGGTCAATCAACTACCTCGTTAAGGTCAGTCAAACACCTTAAGGTCATCCACCTCATTAAGGACAACCATTTTGTTAAGGTCAGCCATCTTGTTAGGGTCATCCTCCTCATTAAAGTTATAACGTTGATTACTTCGTTAAGGTCAACAACACCGTTAAGGTCAGCCAATATATCATGGTCGCCTATTTGACCTCCTCCACATGATTGATACGGGCCTTCCAAGAGGGAAGGTTTCTGTCCAGAGCATAAAAGTATTCAAGTCAAAGAGCCATTGAAACCCGGTCAACTTAAGCGGAGTCTTTTTTTTTTTTTTTTTTTTTTTAATCACTGCCTCAACCATCCATTAGAACCGCCACCACGACAGCAACTGTCGCTTTCATATCTCCTCTTCCTCTTCTTCCTCCTCTTCCTCATCTTCCTCTTCTTGTGGACACAACCCACATGTTGCTAGAGCCCCAAAGAAATCGCGGCCAGTTATACACTCAATCTAAGATAATAGGATCATGTTTATCGTCCATCCCATTTTGCACCATTATGCACAGCGGCTTGAGGAAAGCGGGCACCCGGGAATAGAAAACCCCCCATTTTTTATTTATTTATTTATCTATCTATATATTTTGTTTGTTTATTTATTCATTTACTTTATATATATATATGTATATATATATATATAATTTTTATTTCTATTTTATTTTTATTATATATATATATATATATTCTATTTTATTTTTATTTATATATATATATATATATATATATATATATATATATATATATATATATATTTATTTTTTTTTTTTTCTCCAAGGAGGAGGTTTCTCCCAGCTGAATGACTCGAGTTGTGCCGCCGCCGTGTGTTAATGAGGTTAGATTTATTTACTTCCCCGAGTTATGCAGCTGCTTTTCTGCCCCCAGACGGCGCAGCTGCTGTACTCGTGCTGCTCGCGGGCGGCGGCGGCGGCGGCGCGCGAACCGAAACGTCTTGTAGCCTTGTGCTGTCTGACTTGAAGATTTGCTCTCTTACCCTCTCTTGCACCCTCTCTCTTATCTCTCTCTCTCTCAGTCTCTCTGTCTGTCTCTCCCGCTCTCCTTTCCTCTCTCTTCTCTCTCTTCCCCTCTCTCCCTGTATGTGTGCGTGTGTGTGTGTGTTTATGCATTTGTGTGTGTGTTTGTGCATTTTGTGTGTGTGTGTGTGTGTGTGTGTGTGTGTGTGTGTGTGTGTGTGTGAGTGAGTGAATAGAGCATTCCGACACGGGTTGACTGGCCGTATTGATTTGACGGCGAAAAAAAATATGAAGAAATAAAAAATGTATGTGTCTGTGATACAAAGCTGAATATCCCCTGGGCGGAGACTACTTCTATACCTTGGAGTTATGTGTTGCTGTTATAGGCATCTTATCAATCACAGGACAAAGAGGGAAGGAGGAAGGGAGGAAGGAAGAGAGGGAGTTTTGTGGAAAGGAAATAGGAAAGGGAAGGAGAGAGGAAGGGTGGGAAAGGAAGAGGAGAGGAGGGAAGGAAGAGGGAGGAATGGGAGAGAAGAAGGGTGGAAGGGGAAGAGGAAGGGACGGAGGGTGGGAGCTAGTGAGGGAGAAAAGGAAGAAGAGAGGTGTGAGGGAAATGGTAGGGAGAAGAGGAGGGAGGGAGGAGGAAGGGAAGAGGGAGGGGGCGGGACGCAGGAGCAAAATGCGGAAAATAGGAGAATAGGGGACTAACATGGGTCGCCTCCACGGGTTCCTCTTCTCGGGGACGAACGTCGGGTAAGATCATCTCCCCAGCACCTGTTCCCAATGTCCATCAACACTCCCCCCTCCTCTCTCTCTCTCTCTCTCTCTCTCTCTCTCTCTCTCTCTCTCTCTCTCTCTCTCTCTCTCTCTCTCTCTCTCTCTCTCTCTCTCTCCAACTTCCACGATCTATCATTCCTTTCCTCACATAAGAGCTGACAACCGGTAACTATTCTCTTCCTCCTCCTCTTCCTCCTCCTCCTCGTCCTCTTCCTCGTCCTCTTTCTCTTACCAGCGAATGATGTAGGAGCAGCAGCCCTACGCTGTCAGAGCGTAGCGGAGCAAAACCCCCAATGTTTCTTCACGGAAAGATGTATAGGAGGATTGTTGCCGGCTAATGCAGGGGCACAGGTTTTTGACCGTGTATACCTATACTTGGCTGTGTGTACGCGCGTATGTGCGTGTCTATATGTGCGTGTGTGATTCACCATGGTCTTGGATCACGTGTTGGACTCGTAATCGAAAGCTATTTCCCTCCCGGAAGAGAGCTCAGTTTTTATATGACCGATCTATGGGTAATGTTGTGACCTGACACGCGATACAGCGATACTGAAATTATTTCAGCCCTGGGCGGGATTCGAACCCGGACCGCCGTAGTGGCGGCCGGGAACTCTAATAACTACGCCATCGAGTCGTGTGTGTATGCGCGTGTGCGTGTCCCTATATATATATGTGTGTGTGATTGTGTGTGGGGGGGGTGCGCTTACGTGAGTAATAATAATAAAAGCCTAATCAAATTACCTCCAAGGTGGCGAAGAGGGCACCTAATGATGTTAATGAAGCAATTCTTTAAAGAGAGAGAGAGAGGGAGGTAGGGAGGGACAAAGGGAGCCCATAGATGTCTCCACGTAAGCATAATATCGAAGAGAGGGGGGAAGCGGGGGGGAGGGGGGAAATAAGCCCTTAGACATGTCCCCCCACCCCCCCACCCTGATGCCCTTATAAGGACACTTATCGAACAAGCACCGAGCAGCAGCCGAGGAGGTGGGGGGAGGGGGGAGGGGAGATTGGAGGGAAGGGGGGATTACTCTACTCGTTACACTGTGAACCAACCTCGACTATAATGTGTTTGTGTTGGTTACCTGCCGCGTCGACCCTTCAATGCGGTGACGTCGTTTTTTTGAACTCGGACTCCGCAACGCGCGAGAATAGGATCAGGTACGTCGCCGTATTGAAGGTGTTGAACGAAATTGCAGGAATTGGATTACAGACGATTTTGAGCATTTCGCGGACAAGAAGCGCCTCTCGCCAGGCGATTTTTTATTTTATTTTATTTTTATTTATTCATTCATCTATTTATTTATTATTTTTTCTTGGGGCCTTGATAAGCAGTCCTATATTTTTTTCTTTCACTCAAAATATATAGATAAATTGAATTAATCGAATTGATAAAAAAATAGATAAATAAATAAATACATAAAATCAAATAAGAAAAAAACTCAAAGAAATTCCAAATCATTGTAATGGTTCTGGATAAGCAGCGAGAGCGAAGGAGAGAGAGAGAGAGAGAGAGAGAGAGAGAGAGAGAGAGAGAGAGAGAGAGAAAAGGAGGGAGGAAAAGAGAGAGGTGGGAGGGGAGGGGGTGTTCCCTGTCGAAATTAAAGACGCTTTTTTTTGAAGAACCTGGATCAACTCCCCCTCCTCTCTCTCTCTCTCTCTCTCTCTCTCTCTCTCTCTTTTATTTAGTCATCTTTCCCAGCCTCTTCTCTCCATCCCTATCCTCTCTCACTCCCTCTCTCTCCCATCCTCTCTTCCATTCCGTCATCTTTCCCTGTCTCTTCCCTCTTTCTCTCTCTCTCTCTCTCTCTCTCTCTCTCCCTCCCTCCCTCCCCCTTTCATCTCTCCCTTTCTCCCTCCCATTCCTCCTCCCCTCCCCCCCCCTCCCCCCCCCTCGACGTCCGTCCTTTTCTTCGAAGCAGCTTACCTGTGAGGGCCTCTTCTTACCATCCTTCCAGAATCCTTCCAGTCCCCCAGAGCCTCTCCATCCTCCTCTTCCACACCTCCACCTCATCCTCCACCTCTTACCCCTCTTCTCTTGTTCCTCGTGTCCTCCGCCTCCCCTCCTCTTCCTCCTCCTCCTCACCCTCTTCCTCCTCCTCCTTCTCCCCTCCTCCTCCTCCTCCTTCTCCCCTCCTCCTCCTCCTCCTTCACCCTCTCTTCCCCTCCTCCTCCTCCTTCACCCTCTCCTCCTCCTCCTCCTTCACCCTCTCTTCCCCTCCTCCTCCTTCTCCCCTCCTCCTCCTCCTTCTCCTCCTCCCCCTCCTCCTCCTCCTCCTCCTCCTCCACTCTTAGCTGGTGAGCCTCCAGCAGTCAAAGAATTATAGCAAGAATTTTACTTCAGGTAAGGATTAGCTGCGTTCGAAGCCGTCACCTTTGCCCTATGTGGTCGGACAGCCAGTACAATGATCAGTCAGCGGGAACCGTTGGGTACTGAGCCCAGGTCCGCGTAGTTGAGGAGTGAGTGCGAAGCTCAAGGCGCTAAATCACGTGACACAGGGTCCCGAAAAAAAAAATCTAAATTGAGTTAAAATGTGAATAATCAAGTGGGTCCTCAATTTTGAAAAAAAAAAAAAAAAAAATCCACGAAATTTTGACTTTTCAGAATTCATGTTCAATATTGGGACGACGTGTTCTCTTAAGAACATAAGAATGAAGGAGACTGCTTGGGACCATAAGGCCTACACTAGACAGTTCTCTCGGTTACTTTGACTCTGGGAGAAACCCCCCACCTTCTCTTGATCGAATAAAATCACCTGGCGACGATCTGAATCAACGTTTTATCGCAGTGTACTCCTCATCTCCTTCGATTCGAAACTGAACGTTTCTTTGCTTCGAAACAGCGAACTCTCTTCGACGCTTCGAAGGGTTCTAAACCTTCTTCGAGGTTCGAAGCTCTACTCCCCGTTGACTTCGAAACGCTCTTTATTTCTCTCTGCACTTCGAACCTCTCTTCCCACTCTTTTACTTCGAAACTTTTTTTTGTTCCGCTTCGAAACGCTTTCCCTCCGACGCTTCGAAACACTTTTCACCCCAAGTTTCGAAACTACATATTCTTCTTATTTTATTTGAAACTTAAATCATTGCTTCCACCCACTACACTCCCCCTTTTGCCTCTGGAAACTCTTTCATTGGAGTTCGAATCTCTGAGCAGCAGCTGGCTTCGAAACTTTGCTGAATCGTTTCTGTCGGGCCCGTCTCCCCCCCCCCCCCACACACACACCCATCTTCGGCCTCCTGTCTCTCCTCCTCCTCCTCCTTCGTTCTTCCTCCCCCTCTTGATCTATCAGGGCTTACTCTCATCATTTCATGTGTATATATGATATATTATATATATATGTATATATATATATATATATATATATATATATATATATATATATATATATAATGTATTTTATTAGTCATCATATCCTCTTTGTGGCAAGAATTGGTGTACTAATAGGGTGGTCGATGAATGGAATAAACTTAGTAACCATGTAGTAAGCGCTGAAACTATCAGTTGTTTTAAAAAACGATTAGACAACTTTATGGATGGGGATGACAGGTGGTGATGGATGCGGAGCTGCCTAGTGTAGGCCTTGTGGTCTCTTGCAGTCTCCTTTATTCTTATGTTCTTATGTCTCTCACTCCCTCTCCCCCCTCTCGCTATCCCTGTCTCTCTCCCCTCTTTCTCTCTCTCTCTCCCTGTCTCTCTTTCCACCTCTCCCCTCTTTCTCTCTCTCTCTCCCTGTCTCTCTTTCCACCTCTCCCCTTCTCTCTCCCCCCTCTCCACTCTCCCTCCTTCTCTCTCCCTCTCCTCTCTCCTGTGTGAGTCCCCTCGAGCCGTTTTCTTCCTTTCGGAGTCTCGAGGTCTCAATTGTCCTCCTTGGCGCTCTTCGGCTCTTTCGCACGTTCGTTCTCCTCTGACACGATCTCGTCTGGCGAGTTCTCTCCCTCTTCACCCCCTCCCCCCCTTTTTTTTATTTTTTACTTTATTTTCTGGTCTCTAGATTGAGAGAGGGGGCGGGTTTGGTCGTTCATCTTCAGACACTTAAGCTTATCACCATTTTTTGTGCGGTTGTTGGGAGACGACTCGTATCACCATCACCTACATCCTTCCCACCACCACGACCACTACTACTAATGGTTTGATAGATATGAGCACGCACACATACACACACGCCCGCGAGCGTATGGGAAACCGCCTACCTCTCCGTGGGTCCATGTGTACGGCGGGGCAGTGTGACTGCTTTAGGTACACGGATACTTGGGTTCGAATGGCATGTGAAGACTTCCTCCCCATGGCCGGGTTGGAAGGTTTCGACCTTGCGCGGCGGGGGAAGTTCTTCAACTTCTGGTCGATCTGGGATGGGTGGGAGGGGGAGGGGACAGGGGAGGGAGGAGGAGTGGGAAAGGTGGGGGGGACAGGGGAGGGAGGGAGGAGTGGGAAAGGTGGGAGGTGGTTGAGGAAGGGAGGGGAGGGGGGAAGTAGACGTATGGGGAGGGGGGGAATAGGCAGGAGATGACTAAGGAAAGTGGGTACGGGAGGGAGAGATGGGGAGGGTAGACGAGTTGAGAAGGGAAGGAGATGGAAGGGGAAGGGAAAGGAAAAACAGATGGAAGAGAAAGTAAGGAGATGTAAAGGGTAGGAAAAAGGCTCAAAAGGGAAAGGGAATGGGTGGAAGGGGGAAAAACGACCAACGGGATGGAAGGAAAAAGAAAAAGAAGTAGAGTTGATGAGAGTAAGACTGAGAAAGCCAGAGAAGAAAATGGAAAAGGAAAGAGATGGATGGATGGAAAAGGGATTTGAAAAAGAAAGTAAATGTGGATGAAACGAAGGAGAAGGAAAGGAAGACAGATGGAAAGGGAAAGAAAGAAGATGGGAAGGATAGGGATGGAAGGGAGAGACCGCCCCTCAGCAACTGAATCAAGTTGTCTGGCACTTGTCAGAACAGATTACTTAAATAGATAGATGAATAGATAAATAGAAAATAGAAAAATCAACGTAGCGAAGATTTCGACCTTTGCTCTTCCAGTCCCCAGAATTTCTTAGACCATCTCCATGCAAGGTGACACTTTTCGTTAGTATCATCTCACACTTCTCAGTAGCAAAGAGGTTGTAGTCTGTGTAGGATGTAAATCGTTCACAGTGACGCGACAGATCCTACACACAGTTCTGGAGTTCCAACTCGGAGGACGAGAGTTCAGTCGGAAACGACACACGCCCTCCAGTCCTGCGTGATTGCTCTCCTGCGACCGAACGCCCTCGAGAAGGTCCATCTCCTTCTCTTGCCACGGTTCAAGGGTCAGGTCGTGATAAAGTCACCTGGCGCACAAGAAGGAACAAATATACAAGACGCCACCACCCCGGATCGAGTTAGCGGAGGTCGCATGAGCCTGTTCTAGCAGGACTCAAAATTTCTTGAAGAGACGAGGTTTTCATCCGTCCCCGAAATTTCTTGAAGAGATGCATGGCTGGAAGGCCTTGCTCCGGAGAGCGGAGGCTCGCCTGGGAATCACGCTCGACCTCCAGTCCTCCGTGATGGTTTTATCACGGCTGAACGCCCTCAGGAGGAGTTATCCCCCGCCATGGTCCGGGAGGCGCACATCCAACGGGGCGGAACGCATGAGGAGGTTCCTCATATATATCGTTCAGCCCTCCCTCAGGTAGGATCTTCGCCACGCTCTGCTCCACCTCGCTAACCTGCAGCGAAGGGCGTGGCCGTGTTGAAGGGAGGGGAATGAACCTCTTCGATACGGTGACGTTCCTTCAGTTGAAATCCACAAGGCACCGGTGACGCCCCCTCTGGCGGCAGCCAGATTAGAACATACTAAGGGCGCCACCGTCTTGTATTGATTTGTCTGCTTATGTGATTGCTTGCATATATATATATATATATATATATACTTGAAAATTCATTTATACGTCTCTTTATTAATTATGTATTTATCTGTTTGCTTATCTGTTTATCTTTATGCTTATTTGTGTACATTATCTTTTTATTTGTGCATTTTTATTCGTCTGTTAGTTTTTTGACGAGTCCTAAAATCTGAACAACAAATCAGATTTACCGAACCAAAGGTGTCCCCAAAGCTCTTCCAAGTGCTCTCAGCGGGAGCCATAAGTCGCATCAAGTGTGAGTATTCCGTGAGATTGATGTCCTCGTGTGTGTGTGTCGTGAGAATTAAGGAAGAATAAGGGCGTTTGTGTTCGTGAGGTTCCGTCTGGAGTACTAGATGAATTTATCTAGTTCATAGACTGAGTGGAATTAATTCTAGAGCAACGTTTCTCAACTTTTTTACCCTTGCGTAACCTATAGAATAGATTGCATGTCTCAAGGAACCCCAAGCTCAAATTTATTTTCATCGTAATAATAGGTTAGATAGGATGATGTCCATATTACATTATTACAATAACCAAGAATATGCCGTGCGTGTTTAATCATATTACGTATATGAAATTAAATATAAAAAAAATCAAAAGTGCATTAGCTTATCTCACTTGTTCTCGCGGAACCCTTAGGGACCTTTTGCGGAACCTTAGGGTTCCGGGGAATCCTGGTTGAGAAACGCTGCTCTGGAAAGTGGAGAGAGGAAGACGAAGAGTATTTTTTAGTGGTAAGTCTAGTCACTTTTATGATTGTGTACTAGTTGACGGTTGACGATTTTATTCAACTAAGGGGGACCTTTGGGATTATGGACCATGCCATGGGGCCGAAAAGGAGACCTATTGGTTCATAGCAAAGCCGGATGCAGTAAAAAATAAATAAATTGATAAAATAAATTGATAAATAGATAACCCAGAAGAAATTGAATCTTAAAACCGTGAACTATACTAACTTAATGCCATCACCCACACGGGAAGTCTGTTCTATTCACTGACTACTTGTTTACTACTTCCACGATGCAAGCATACCTGTACCAGCCAATCAGAATGCAGGAAATGACTCCCATTTTCAAAAGCTTTGTTGTTATTGGTCATCATGTGAAAGGTCAGCTGTTGACGTACTTTTCGCGTTTTGTTGTCAAACGAATGAGAATGTGAGTGTTTTGTTGAAAAGATGTACAAGCTGTTGGCAGATTTATTAAATGGTGTCGCTCTTTGATATTTGCTACAAAACAACAAATAATAATTGGTGAAGTGGAAAAAAAAAATTCTCGGTGGAATCTTTCTTGTATTATGATAGAGCTTTGGTGGCTCTAACACGTAAGACTTAAATCAACTCATACAAGACGTATATCATGAACATACAGTAGATGTATGACTAGTGGATGATGTTAGTCCAGATGTATGAACAAATGTATTATTTGTTTATTTGTTTTTTTTTGTTTTTGTTTTTTTATTATTATTGGCTTGATTTTTATTTATTATTAGTTATCTCAATTTACTATTATTTACTATTTATCTGTTTATTATTTAACTACACCTAAGCATTTATTTATTCTATTATTATTATGATTTTATTTTTTTTTCTTTAATTTATTTATCATTATTACATTCTTTTTCGCATCCGACCTAGTTATGGACCAAAAGGTCTCCTGTCGGCATGCTCCGCCTTTGTAATCCTTTTTTACAAATGGTTTGATTAAAAAAAAAAAAAAAAAAATCGTGGTTATGTGTGTGTTTGTATCAGCCATATTGCGTGTTCTCAGACAAGGCTGCCCAGGGTGCAAAAGAACCTATCCTGGCCTGACCTGACCTAACCTAACCTAGACGGAGGTCAAGTTACAACAACCCCTTGCCAAGAGGTCCGGTTGGGTTAGGTTAAGTTAAATCCACCTCAGTTAACCTTTACGATTTCGTTCACAACTTGTGCACCTCTTATTGCTGTCGCCAGGCGATTTTATTCAGCCAAGGGGACACACGACTCGATGGCGTGGTTGGTAGAGTTCCCAGCTGCCACTACGGCGGTCCGGGTTCGAATTCCGCCCAGGGCTAAAATAATTTCAGTATCGCTACGCTGCGAGTCGTTACTCCAACTCTCGTGGGCGGGGAGTTGGGTGTGTGTGTGCGTGTAAGGTCACAGCATTACCCAGAGATCGGTCATATGAGCTCTGAGCTCTCTTCCGGGAGGAAAATAGCTATCGATCACCAGTCCAACACGTGATCCAAAACAATGGTGAATCACACACACCACCTCTATGCAGTGAAAGGTTTAAATGAGCGAGCCCTATCTATACGCTAAAACTTTGCGTCGGAGTCATAAATACGCATCTCCATTTTTATGTATTTTGATTTCTGATGAACATGAAAATTGGTGTCTTGTTTGCCGGAACCAAATCGCCCAGAGTTAAGGAACCTTTTGCTCGGTGCGATTATTATGCTGCTACTAGCATAGCCAATGGCGGGTGATGACGCGCATCCTACTACCTGGCATCCTCTTTGGGGTAAGCGCGGTGGTTGTAGGTTCGGTCAAAATGATCAGCCTCGTATTCTGCAGCTCGAAACAGAACGCCCCCATAAAAAAAAAAAAAAAAAAAAAAAAAAAAGTGCTCTAGACAATCGTTCGACGATCATCGTTGAGCCATGAACGATCATCGTTGAGCCATGAACGATCATCGTTAACCGATAATCGCAGCAAGCAAAACATACCTTTACAAAAAAGGTCAGCCTTGTTCTGAATAAAGTAGTCTGGCGGTTGATTAAGATGACGATTTCAATACAACTTCCCGTCCGTGCTGAATAGAATCGCCTGCCGCTTTTTTTTTTCTTTTTTTTTTTTGGGGGGGGGTGGGGAAGTCGTACCCGGGGCGGAGGGAGAGGGCCAAGGAGAGTTTTCAACTCTCAGAAGCTTTACGAGAAGAGCGCCTCAGGATGCGGGAGGGGGAGGTGGAAATTAAAAGTTGATTGCTCATCTCCGTCTCTCTCTCTCTCTCTCTCTCTTTCTCCACCCTCTCTTTCTCTCTATCTCTCCCCCACTCTCTCGCTTTCTCTTCCCTCTCTCCCTCTCCCCCTCTCCCCTCTCTCACTCTCTCCCCCCCCTCTCTCTCTTTCTCTCTTTAGAGGCCAATTAGTCCGAGCCGTCTAGGATATTTGCAACACTTATTTCCTTATCCTGGAAAATATTCTAGTAGCGAGTTGCGTCTCCTTAGACAACGTTTTTTTTTTTTTTCCTCGAGATTTTTTCTTCTTCACAGGCCAAGACGCGCTCCCGCAAAAAAAAAAAATAATAAAATAAATAAATAAATAAATAAATAAATAAATCGCGTAAAATGGAGACGCGGAAAAGTGAAATAAATAATTTAACATAAAAAACAGCACAACTCAACTCATCTCGACAATTTTGAATGAAAAAAAAAATCTCGCTAGACTAATAAGTCGAAATGAAATTTAATCTGGGTCAAGGTTGCTTGTGAGTTAAGCTCATTTTGACTTAACCTGACAGAAAAACAAACGAACACAACGTCAGCTTAAAAAGCACTGTTATCTCCCAAAATAAATAGATAAATTTACATACTAAAGCATAGCAAGGATAAGACAGTAATTAGTCCAACCAGTTTAACTAAACAAGCATCAGTAACAACCCGTTCGTGAGTGGCATAGTTTTGTGTACTTTTTTGAGTGTCGCCAGATTTTATTCAGCTGAAAGGAAGACTCCCAATACCCAAAGAGGTCAGAACCTGTCATCATTGGTTTCCTGATGGGACGTTGTCCCAAAACGTTCATTGAATTTTATTCAGCTGAGGAATACATCACTAGTTATGTCAGTTTCAACCGAGTGCAAAATTTCTAGAAATTAGAATAATAATAATAATAATAATACATACAACCAAGGGCTTTTTTCGCCCTTACAAGGGAGGTAGCCAAAAAACAAAGGCATAGAATCCACTTCCACCCATTCCATCCCCACATACTCCACTCCCATTCATCCCACCTCCCTCCCTATTATCTTGGCTCCTCCTGGATGACGGGTTATCCCTGCATCTCGCCTACTGCCTTGGGTCAGAGGCAATGTAGCAAGACACAGCACATCCACAGTAAGGCCGCTTCATTTAATCGGCGACCCTCCATTCGGGCTGCGTCAATATATATATATATATATATATATATATATATATATATATATATATATATATTATAAAGATGAAAATAATATAATGACAATGACGTAAAATACAGACTTAAAATTAAATAATCATAAATTTTAGTCTTTAATCTTAATAATGATGGTGACACTGTTGATATCACTTAAACTCGCCTAGGTCGACCATGACGCCATATCTCTTTGCTCGCTTGATGTACAGTTGGCGCCGAAAGCCAAGTTTGCGATCCTCATCTTTCGCGATTTTCTTCATTCGCGGTCTTCAGTTTTCACGATCTTCCCTTTTCGCGACCCCCTCGGGACTCGCGAACCGCGGAAGCCCCGGACCCGATCCGGTCCCTTAATTCCGGGGGGAAAACGAGCCTCTAATGCTCCGAAAGTTGGACCAACTTTTCAGATCATTCGCATCGTGTTGTGCCTAATGGCCTTGTAACTCAAGCTGGCCTACGCATTAGTGGAAAAAGTAGTCTACCCACTATTAGGAAACGCAGTCTACGCACTTTTGGAAGTAGTCTACTACGAACTATTGGAAGTACTCTTCGCACTTTTGGAAGTAGTGTACTACGAATTGTTGGAAATACTCTACGCACTTTTGGAACTCTGCGCACTTTTGCAAGGAGTCTACACACTTTTAGAAATAGTCTACACATTAAGGAACTAATTACTCTAAGAAAACTTAAGAAAACTTATGAGTACTTATGAATTGAAACACCTGCCTTTTTTCCTTTTTGTTTCCACTGTTTTTCATTCTTTATTGACTTTTTAAATAAGAACATAAGAACGGAGGAGACTGCAAGAGACCATAAGGCCTACACTAGGCAGTTTCGTGTCCATTACCACCTATCATCCCCATCCATAAAGTTATCCAACCTTTTCTCAAAATAACCAATAGTTTCAGCGCTCACTATATGGTTACCGAGTTTATTCCATTCGTTAACTACAATATTGGTAAACCAGGTCATGTCCATTTCCTTCTTGACCCTAAAATTGTCCTCTTTAAATCCATTTCTGTGAGTTGTCCTGCTGTCTTGATATGATGACCTTGTCTGTATCACCCTTGTTAAAGCCCTTGGGACACTTGAATACCTCTATTAGATCACCCCGCACTTTACGTCAAAGCCTGCCCTCGTAAGTTAAATTTCTGAGCCCATATTTCATTTTGGTCATTCTCTTCTATATTGATTCTAGTGAAGTAATATCCATTCTATAGGACGGAGACCAAAATTGCACCGCATAGTCAAGGATGGGACTAACGCCAGATAGAGTTTGATAACTACCTCTGCACTGTTATTTGTAAATATATGGGGCATTTGCGTCATGTCGCTATAGCGCTTTTCTGTAAAATGGTTATAGTGCATTTATGTCATGATGTTATAGACCGTTTCCGTCATTTCGTTATAACGCGTATATCGTTTTATAAAGGATTACAAAGGAAGAGCATGGCGACAGGAGACCTTTTGGTCCATAACTAGGTCGGATGCGAAAAAATTACAATAATGATAAATAAAAGATAACATAATAAATAAATAGGTAAAGTTAGATAATAAACAAACAGGTAAATAGTAAATGATAATGCTTGACGTCACAATCGTTCGCTACGAGGACGAAGGAGAACCTTCGCTGGCGAGGTGCACTCCTTGAGGGCGTTGTTGTTGTTGTTGTTGTTGTTGTTGTTGTTGCTGTTGTTATGTCTACCGTACCCCCTCACGGCCGTCCGTTGCACAACAAAGACAGCCACGGTCGTGAGAAGGAGGAGATTATGGAATGAAAACAAACACAACAGAAACACCGAACGCTTGGTAGCATGGACAGAGCTTCAAAGAACATACTAGGAGTGAGAAGGGTAGTTTGCAGTAGTAGTAGTAGCAGCAGTAATAGTAATAGTAGTAGTGATAGTAGGATTAGTAGTAAAAGTATGAGGAGGAGGAGGAAGGGAAAGAGAAAGAGAGGCCGGAGGGCAGAAAGAGAGAAACTTGGAGGCATCTTTCATGAAGGAGGAAAAGAGGAAGAGGAGGAGGAGGAGGTGTTGGGGACTTGGGGACTTGGGGGGATGATACAGGGCAGAGGCCTCCTGTGGGATCGGAGACGCGCCAAGGGAGAGGGAGGAGTGGGAGTGGGAAGGGAGGGGAGGGGAGTGGGAGTGTAGGGACTCCAGGAGACGACAAAGTTGGTCGGAACTCTAGGAGCAAGAGCGGCGCTGTCGAAACAAGGACAGCTTCCGCCATCCTGCTTCTGGATGCTGCGTTAGGGGAGTGTGTGTGTGGGGGGGGAGTTGTTCTTCTCACAGTTTGCGAGCCTCTCTCTCTCTCTCTCTCTCTCTCAGTTACGTCTCGGAGTCGCTTCTTGAGTAGTTTCTGTGCATTAGCTGTCTTTCCAGAGACATTTGGAGCTAACCATTTACGTACATACATATACCAAGGCTTTCTTCCCCCTTACCAGGGGGGTAGCCAAAAAGGACAGGGCACAAAAACATTCCCACCCATCTCATCCCCGAAAACACTCCACACCCCTCCACCCTCCCTCCCATCTTAGCACCATTTACGTACTTTACATATTTTCTTCTGGCTAACTTAAGGTGATTTTATTCAGGAGAAAGGAGGATCGCTGGACTCGCCTTTATATTCCCGTCTCCACCCAACGGGATATCCGAGGGATTATTCTGATTTACGCCAACTTTAAATCAGCTTAAGGATCGGCTGTGCGCAGTAGGGGTCCATTATCCGAAACCGGCATCATTATCCGAAATTCCGAAGTTCTAAATTACGGATAAACAGGATGAGGGAACGATCTTTGTTCAGTAATTGTGCCACTTTTTTTTTTTTTTTTTTTTTTTTTTTTTTGGTGTCTTCTGTGAGACGAATGAAGTAGTCTGGCACAAGGCAGAGTAAAATATGTTAAGTTCGCCCAGACTTCCCAGTCGTTCTTGTGCGACTGTGTACTCCAATTCGGTGACGCCCTTTAAATTGTCTATTCTGGCGAGCAACATACGATTTTATACAGCTGAGATGAAGAGTCTTAACCTCAAAAGGGTCTCGATCGACATGAGTCCCGTTCAGAAGAACAGAAGCGTCTGGTCTTTGAACATAAGAACATAAGAATGAAGGAGACTGCAAGAGACCATAAGGCCAACACTAGGTAGTTCCATGTCCATCAGCAAGAAAGGAGGAGAGTTCGAGGGTTGGACCTGAACACATTCACCCCCCAACCTCCGACCCCCTGGTTGAACATAAGAATGAAGGAGAGTGCAAGGGACCATAAGGCCAACACTAGGTAGTTCCATGTCCATCAGCAAGAAAGGAGGAGAGTTCGAGGGTTCGACCTGAACACATCTCCCCTCTCAACCCCCTGGTTGAACATAAGAATGAAGGAGGCTGCAAGAGACCATAAGGCCAACACTTGGTAGTTCCATGTCCATCGGCAAGAAAGGAGAGTTCGAGGGTTCGATCCGAACATATCCCCCCCCAACCCCCAGGTTGAACATAAGAATGAAGGAGACTGCAAGAGACCATAAGACGAACAGTAGGTAGTTCCATGTCCATGAGCAAGAAAGGAGAGTTCGAGGGTTCGACCTGAACACATACCCCGGCCCCGACCCCCGCCCTCGCCCCTCTGGTTCTGTCCACGCTCCCGAGGGCGTCTCTGGTCCTGTCGCCAATTTCTTTGGCAGGTGTCGAAGCCCGTCGTCGTCGTCGTCGTCGCCGTCGCCAGAAATCGGAGAGTTCGGAAATGGCTTACCGTGCTCTGGAACAGACCAGGACCATCTCTACCACCGTCACAGCTTCCACCACTACCACCACCATCACCAATACTACCAACACCACAATCACCACTATCGCAATCACTATCTCTACCATCACCACCATCATCATCACAGCTAACCCAACCACCACCACCACAACCACCCTCCTACACCATACCACTACCATCCTACACCATACCACCACTACCTCCACCTCTGTGTGTGTTTGATAAAAGGCAAGAAGTTTGGGTCTCCGAGCAGGAGCCATGCCCCCCCCCCCAAAAAAAAAAAAAAAAAAAAAAAAGTAAGTCAGCCCCCATTTTCTCGGCCACGGCACGCCAGTCTAGTGCCTGGGTGATAAAAGCCGTTATTTCAATGGGAGCACGCTCGCTGCTCACCGCCCATTTCATTTTTCTCTTTGTTTATATCCGTTTATTTATTCATTTGCATGTATACGTGTGTGTGTGTATGTACGAGTATGTGTGTGCCTATGTATACGTGTGTGTGTGTGTGTGTGTATGTACGAGTATGTGTGTGTGTTTGTGTGTCTATGTATGTGTGTGTGTGTGTGTGTGTGTGTGTGTGTGTGTGTGTGTGTGTGTAAAAGCCAACAATCACTGAAAAGTGGCCCTTACGTGGTGGCCCTTCCACAACAGTTGTAGCGACCATGTTAAAGGTGTGTACATACACACATATATAAGCATATACATTCATGCATACATACACACATACATACATACATTCTGCGTTCCTTATGTTTTGTTCGAGAGGGCTAGACATCACACAGCCGCACTCACACTTCTCATCCCGGGGAGGTCAAATACCCGAGCAAGCTTCCAGTCATTCACCCGATCCATCTCATCCGTCGAGTTGAAGGAGTTATGACTACGATGTCATCTCATGTACTGTTCGCATTACGGCTGTCGCCAGGCGATTTTATTCAGCTGAAGGGAGGTCACAGCACCGGAGGGGAAGGGGAAGAGGGAGGAGGGGGATTCTCACTGTTGCATTGCAGACTCCAAGCAAGAACGAATCATTACCTGATGCAACATGGCGTGCAGACGGGCCGTTACGCTTCGAACCGTTACGCCGTTACGCCCCGTTGTAACGGTGACAGCGGCGCGACCGTTACCGTAACGGGGAGGCGCGTGGTCGAAGTACTTTGGTTTTGTAGTTTTCTGTTGTAACGGTAGAAGTGTCCAAACCGTTACTGTAACGGGTGGATAGCGTTACTGGCCTCTGTGCCAATGTGGCGCATTGGTTTCTTCCTCGCGTGAACCCGGGTTCAGATCGAATGGATTTTGGTCACTGCTGGTTCTTACCTTGGGCAGTCCTAGTATAAAGGGCAAAGGTGACACCTAAGCGACTTCCTGCGTAAGTTCTTCACTACTTCAGTCAAGCTTCGCTGTATTGGGGTTTTCTGCCCACATAAAAAAAATCGGTAAATAAATGAAAAAATAAATAAATAAATGAATAAATAAATAAGAATAAATAAATAAATGCATAAAAAACAGATATATTGAATAAAATAAATTAATAAATAAATTAATAAATAGATAAAAACAAATAAAGATATTGAATAAAATAAATAAACGAGTAAATGATTGTTTATTTTCGCGCACGTTACAACGTAAATAAATAAATAAATGAATAAGTAAAATAAATATAAATTAAGAAATGAAGCTTACGCCTGGAGACGCCTAGCTGCGGCCGAAGCCTTCACCCTTGCCCTTTGGTTAATCCCAAGTGCATCTCTGTACTGAATAAAATCGCTCATCCTTAGCCAGAATAAAAACAAAAAGTGTTTGCGGGACAATAAAGGTGAATTAAAAAATAATCGACAAATATAGATAATAAATAAAAAAGTATATAAAAATTATCACTTACACAGAAAAGGGAAAACAGATGAAAAAACAACCGACAATAAATATGATTTATGAATGAAAATAAAATTGAAATAAATGAATAAAATATGATTTATGAATAAGAATAGAATTAAAATAAATTAATAAAAACGGTGATTACATGCGGTCGTTTTGGAAAGATGAAAAGTTGTAAAAAAAATTCACCAAAATCAATATAAAAAAAAAAAAGACATATCATCGTGACACCCACGAACCTTGTTGAAAAACGAAATAAAACCAAAAAATGCAATAAAGTTGAAGACCAAAGGATTTCCAAAGGGAAAAAAAAGATCAAAATAAAATAAAGAATGTTCGATTCTGTGTACATGCGGATATGTGTGTGTGGTGTGTGTGTGTGTGTGTGTATACGTGTGCACGCACGCGCGTATGTGTGCAATTATTTCTGTGTTTATGTGTATATGTTTTGTATATCATGTATGCGTGCTGAAATATGTACATGTTCATGTATACTGCTACGCATGTACACGTACATACGATAAATGTACAGGCTTTTATGTGCTGCTGTTTTTATATTTGCGAATACATAAATACATAGGAGTACATGCATACTCGTTTCCGTGCATGCACAAATGTGCTTTTTTGTATGTACATTGTTCTACCAGATGTACTTAACCACTTCCAATGACGATTAATACGTTTGTTCTGGCTGCCGCCAGGCGATTTTATTCAGATCAGGGAACTCCCCTACTTGCCCAGCGAAAGGGCTAAGTATGCATTGTACACTGTACAGTGTACAATGTCTACTTGTGTACATTTATTTCCTCATACTCACACACACACACACACACACACACACACACACACACACACACACACACACACACACACTCACAGACACACACACACTACGGCGGTCCGAGTTCGAATCCCGCCCAGGGCTGAAATAATTTCATTATCATTGCGCAGCGATTCGTTACTACAACTCTTGTGGGCGGGGAGTTGGGTGTGTGTGTGTGTGCGTGTAAGGTCACAGCATTACCCATAGATCGGTCATATATGAGCTCTGAGCTCTCTTCTGAGAGGGAAATAACTGTCGATCACGAGTCCAACACGTGATCCAAGACCATGGTGAATCACACACACGCACAATGTACACTATGTATGTATGCATCCATGTATATATATATATATATATATATATATATATATATATATATATATATGTGTGTGTGTGTGTGTGTGTGTGTGTGTGTGTGTGTGTGTGTATTTGTATGTATGTTATGCATGTATGTATAAAGCATATAACTGGGTTGGAAGCACAAACGCCCACAGCCACGTTTGTGTATGTGTGGATTGAAGTACCTTGTGTATACATTGGTGCACCTGTTTTGCCTGTAGCCTGTGAAACCGGAGACAAGTGCGTAACATTTTATGTGTACAAGAACAAATGCAGATCAAGTTACATTCACACAGTCATTTACGTAAGCTCCGTCGTGCCTGTGTGCGCGCGTGCGTGCGTGTGTGTGTGTGTGTGTGTCTGTGTACGCATACTACCTGTGTGCTTCCTCGACGACTGTGTGTGTGTGTATGTAAACAATGTTTATGTGCATGTGTATATGGCATGTATGGAAATGTACATGTAGTGTTGTTGTACATCAACAGCATACACACACATATGTAAATAACAACGTGTATGATATGTGAAAACGATTAAAAATAACGTATGTTTTTATGAGAAAACAAAGTTTGGATCCACTAATGTAAAACAAATATGGACGTAAATATGTAAACAACAGACCCGAACGTTCGAACGTGCATATGCAAACGTGTGTACGTCATCAGTAGGCCCGAACGTTCGAATGCATATGTAAACAACAGACCCGAACGTTCGAACGTGCATATGCAAACGTGTGTACGTCATCAATAGGCCCGAACGTTCGAACGTGCATATGTAAACAACAGACCCGAACGTTCGAACGTGCATATGCAAACGTGTGTACGTCATCAATAGGCTCGAACGTTCGAACGTGCATATGTAAACAAGAGACCCGGACGTTCGAACGTGCATATGTAAACAACCAGCCCGAACGTTCGAACGTGCATATGTAAACAACCAGCCCGAACGTTCGAACGTGCATGTGTAAACTACCGGCCCGAACGTTCGAACGTGCATATGTAAACAACTAGCCTGAACGTTCGAACGTGTGTACGTCATCAACAGGCCCGAACGTTCAAACGTGCTTATGTAAATAACCCGCTCGAAAGTACGAACGTACGTCAACAGGGCCTCCGGACTGCAAGCACTTGTGTATACATAGAACGCGTGGGAACTTTTACTCGTCGTAAACAATGTTTACGGTCGGGTGAACAGGGATGAATGGACACTAGCCTCAAGTATCTGTCCCTGGTTTATTAAAAAAAAAAAAAAAAAAAAAAAAAAAAAAAAAAAAAAAAATTGTCACCCCCAGAACGCCCACATGAAGAACCGTCACCCCATGAGATCCCACCTGAAGAATTGTCACCCCAGTACGCCGAATATCAGCAGTGGAATAAAGATTAGGTTAGGTTGAACAACCGAAAAATCGTTAACCCAGGATGACATGAAGAATTGTCATCCTAGGATAGCCCACATGATGAAATGTCACCCTGTCAAAGTCTGAGATGACGTTTTTGTATATTTATTTTCATTCTAATTTATTTATTTATTTTTATTGCTGGGTTAGTACCCGCCCGCCTTAAAGTTGGCCCCGAATGATTTATACATGAACAGGACACCGTGCAGTGACAATCCCCGGAGTAATCTGAAGTCACCTCAGGTAATGATGAACAGCGGTTGAAGGCCATTACTCAGAGTGGAAGCCCTCTCTAATCTCTGCCCCGTGGTCAGGATTCGAACACACGCCCGAAATCCCGATGCGGATACCAGTGTTACCACTGAGCAGGCCCCCTCCCGATCACTTTTGGCGCAACTGTGGCTTCCTGCACTGCATTCCTGAAAACGCACATGTGTACGCATTTGTGCGTCATCGCCCGACACCCGCCTTTTCCATGTTTCCACCCGGTCCTCCAGTTCGAATCCTGAGTATCACGTGACTTCTTTTGGAGGGTGTTCACTTGCCCTCCTCCACTTCCCCCCTTTCTCTCGCACCCTCCACCTCCCCTCCTCTCTCTCGCTCCTTCATCTCCCCTCCTCTTTTTCGCCTCCCTTCCCTTCTCCCTCCTTCTTCCTCCCTCCTCTCTCTCGCTCCTTCACCTCCTCTTCACCTTCGCTTCTTTCAGTTACCCTTCCTTCTCTCCTTCACCTCTCGCTCCTCCTCCTTTCCTCCTCTTCATTCATTTTCCCTCTCCCCCCTTCTCCACTGCCTCTCCTCTCCATCCTTCACTCTCCCTCCTCTCCCTCACCTTCCCTCCTCTCCCCTCCTTCACCTCAAATCCTTCCTTCGTCAGTCAGCATCCTTCCTAATGGACTTCGACTCCATCGAGTTCGCTCTCGAAGTCTCCTCTTCAGAATCCGTTCTTGTGGTCTTCCTGCTCTTCTGACCGCAAGACCCAGGGACCACAAGCCCTTGGTGAGAAGTCTCCCTTCCCCATAGCTGAATAGAATCTCCTGGCGAGGACCTGACTAAGGAATTTACGGTGGTATTCTTAAAAAAATTCTTTCCCTTCCAAGGGTTTATATAAGATTTATATAAAGAAAGATTTATTTAAGGAAATATTTTTTTAAGAATACCACCGTAAGATTCTTACGATGGTATTCTTAAAAAAAGTCTTTCCCTTCCAAGGATTCATGTAAGATTTATGTAAGGAAAGAATTTTTTTTTAAGAATACAACCGTTAATTCACTCTCGCTAGCGAAGGGAGTTAGAACTGAGGTTCGAAAACCAATGGAATAAAGATAAATGAAACGAATAAAATAGATAAGATAAAATGAATGAGATAATCGAAATAATAAGATGAATAAAAATAATAATGAATTAAACAAGTAAAATGAAATATAATAAGATAAGAATAATTACAATTATATAAGTGAGCTCGTTCCTCTTAGGACTAGTTACATCGATGCCGTCCCTCTTCATGACAGGGATGACCTTTCCTCAGCGAGAAGGGGCTAAATTGGGAGGAGTACAACTAAGGGAATTTTAGAAGGAGTGTGGTGATGGGGGAGTGCGAGATTATACTACAGTTCGGCCATCACCCTGACAAGGGTGTATGTGTGTGTGTGTGTGTGTGTGTGTTCGCGTGTCTATGTATGTGTTTGTGTACGTGCGCGTGTCTGTGTATGTGTGTGTGTATATGTGCATGCGTGTGTCTATGTACGTGTGTGTGTGTGTGTGTTCGCGTGTCTATGTATGTGTGTACGTGCGCGTGTCTGTGTACGTGTGTGTGTGTGTGTGCATGCGCGTGTCTATGTACGTTTGTGTGTGTTCGCGTGTCTATGTATGTGTGTGTGTGTACGTGCGCGTGTCTGTGTACGTGTGTGTGTGTGTGTGCATGCGCGTGTCTATGTACGTTTGTGTGTGTTCGCGTGTCTATGTATGTGTGTGTGTGTACGTGCGCGTGTCTGTGTACGTGTGTGTGTGTATATGTGCATGCGCGTGTCTGTGTACGTGTGTGTGTGTATATGTGCATGCGCGTGTCTATGTACGTGTGTGTGTATTCGCGTGTCTATGTATGTCTGTGTGTGTACGTGCGCGTGTCTGTGTACGTGTGTGTGTGTGTATGTGCATGCGCGTGTCTATGTACGTGTGTGAGTGTGTGTGCGTGTGTGTGTGTGTGTGTATGTGTATGTACGTGCGCGTGTCTGTGTACGTGTGTGTGTGTATATGTGCATGCGCATGTCTATGTACGTGTGTGTGTGTGTGTGTGTGTGTTTGTGTGCTTGCATGTTTGTATGTTTGTCCAATTATATTTACTATTGTAATATACGGGAAAGGAGCAACGCTCGTTGGGTCCCGTTTCCTACTCTCCAGTTTACTATGCCTAACCATAGATTCACGTGGGCATGTGTGTGTGTGTGTGTGCGTGTGTGTGTGTGTGTGTGTGTGTGTGTGTGTGTGTGTGTGTGTGTGTGTGTGTGTGTGTGTGTGTGTGTGTGTGCGCGCGCGTTCTGTTAAGGGCCTTTGCTCCTCCCGACGACCTCATTCTCTTTCCTCTTTTGCTTTGTTCTCTCTCTTCAACTCTCTCTACTTCGTCTCTTGACTGCCGTCCTGCTCGTCTCTCTTCGTTTTGGCTCTCTTTTCAATCTGTGTTTGTCACAGTTCTCTTTTTACCCTACCTACTCTCTTTGTCTCAATTCGTTATCTCTTTTTCACAGCTTGTCACGTGTCTTGTTTATTTATTTTCTCTTCCTGTAGGATCTCTTTTATTATTCATTTCTCTTCAGTTTCTCCTTTATCGATTTATTTTTCTCTTCGTCTCGTATATTTCTCTCGTTCTCATATTCTCGTTTCCTCGAAGTCATTTCTCTTCTGTTTACGATCGTGTTTGTCTCCGTTTTATTATTTCTCTTCTCTCCCACATTCAATTGCTCCAACCTCTCTCCTTCCTCCTCCTCCTCCTCCTCCTTCTTCTTTACTTTTGTCCTCTCCTTCTTCCTTGTTTATACTTTTATTCCATTCATCCATTCGCTTTGTCCTCTCGTCTCCTTTCATCCCAGCCCCTTCTCATCCATCCTCATCCATATCTTCGTGCTTCTTCATCCACCCTACCATCATCCGTCCTTACTCATCCGCTGTAACCCGTCTCCCATTCTCACCCTTTCCTAATTTCTCACTAAATCTCTCACTCTTAACTTTGACACTTTCTGTCACGTCCTCTTCCCTAGGGGTTCCCCGCCCTTCTCCCCCTCCCCCCCGTTACCCACTCCATCTCCCCCTCCCCTTCCTTTCCCCCTCCCTCTCCCCCCCCTGCCCAGTCCTCTCCTCTTCCTCTTCCACCCAATCACCCTCCCCTCACTTCCCCCCTCACCTGTCCTTCCCTCCCCTCCCTCACTCACTCCCCCCCTCCCTTCCGTTTCCCCTCTCCTCCCCTCCCTTCCCTTTCCCCTCTCCTCCTCTCCCTTTACCCTCTCCTCTCCCTCCCCCCCTTTCCTCTCTCCTACTCGCCTCTCCTCTCCTCCCCTCCCCCGCTGTCCTCCCCTCTCCCCCCCTTCCACCCTCCCCTCTCCAACCAACTTTCTGGCCCCATACTTGTTGGCTGCTCTTCCTTCCCTGTGGCCATTTCCCAGGCTACCACTCCCAGCCACTCCCCCCTACCCCACCCCAACTTCCCCCTCCTCCCTCTTCCCCCCCTCCCCCTCGCCTACACATCTGTCCCAACCAGACTGCCATCCTGTTTTCACACCTGTCTTGGACATCCGTCTTACCATCCACACACGCACACACACATACACACACACACACACACACACACACACACACACACACACACACACACACACACACACACACACACACACGACTCGATGGCGCAGTGGTTAGAGTTCCCGGCTGCCACTACGACGGTCCGGGTTCGAATCCCGCCCAGGGCTGAAATAATTTCAGTATCGCTGCGCTGCAGGTCGTTACTCCAACTCTCGTGGGCGGGGAGTTGAGGGTGTGTGTGCGTGCAAGATCACAGCATTACCCATAGATCGGTCATATATGAGCTCTGAGCTCTCTTCCGGGAGGGAAATAGCTGCCGGTCACGAGTCCGACACGTGATCCAAGACCATGGTGAATCACACACACGCACACACGTACACTTCAGTACTGAGACGCTCTCTACAGATTTTATTCTGGCTGATGTCAGGCAATTTTTAGCAGAGGAAACTATCTTTGGGACGACCTGTCAACAACAAATGATAACAACCCTGTTAAGAATGTACAGTCTTCACAAAAACCCTTTTGACATTGACGTCACAATAGTGGCAAGTTAAAAAAAATAATGATAAGATAAAAAATGTGACAATGTAGCCTTCTTCTTTGCTAGCCTCTTCAGACTCTACAAATATTTCCTTGCTCTGTCTTCCTGACCCAGTGCCTTCATACCAACAGATCCTTCCCCTTCTCCTCCTCCTCCCCTTCTTCCTCCTCCCTCTCCCCCTCCTCTTCATACTCGTCCTCCTCCTCCTCTCCTCCTACGCCTCCCCTTCCCCTTCTTCCTCCTCCACCTCCTCCTCCTACTCCTCCTCCTCACTGTTTTCCTTCTTCCCGTTCCCTCCTCTTCCTCCTCCTCCTCTACGTTCTCCTCCTCTCCTCCTACGCCTCCCCTTCCCCTTCTTCCTCCTCCTTCTCCTCACTGTTTTCCTTCTTCCCGTTCCCTCCTCTTCCTCCTCCTCCTCTACGTCCTCCTCTTCGCGCTCTTCGTCCTCTTCCTCCTCCCGTGCTTAAAAGTTATTATTTATTTATTTATTTATTAATCAATTCATCATTCGTACGCCACTTGCGAAGCGTTATTTTCAATAAATATTTTTTCCAAACAACTTCAGTCATCTGAGAGGGAACTTCCCTAGTGTTGTTTCTAAACACGCGTCACCTTAGCCTTAATACTCGTGGGGTCCCGTCCTCTCACCGTCCCGGGATCTTTGCTTAAGATTGTGAGGATGGATTAGATGTCTTCCTGTGAGCTTGCCAAACAATCGTATTGCTTTTCATCATCCACTACTGTTTCCTACTTTACCGAGTCTCCCATTCCAATCCCTTACAGTGTTATTCTCCCATTCCAATCCCATATTATGTCAGCCTCCCATTCCATCGTTTACAGTGTTATTCTCCCATTCCGATCCCATATTATGTCTGCCTCCCATGCCATCCCTTAGTCTTATTCTCCCATTCCAATCCCTTACAGTGTTATTCTCCCATTCCGATCCCATATTATGTCAGCCTCCCATTCCATCGCTTACAGTGTTATTCTCCCATTCCGATCCCATATTATGTCAGCCTCCCATTCCATCGCTTATTGTGTTATTCTCCCATTCCGATCCCATATTATGTTAGTCTCCCATTTCATCGCTTACTGTGTTATTCTCCCATTCCAATCCCATATTATGTCAGCCTCCCATTCCATCCCTTACTGTGTTATTCTCCCATTCCGATCCCATATTATGTTAGTCTCCCATTTCATCGCTTACTGTGTTATTCTCCCATTCCAATCCCATATTATGTCAGCCTCCCATTCCATCCCTTACAGTGTTATTCTCCCATTCCAATCCCATATTATGTCAGCCTCCCATTCCGTCTCCTCTCCTCTCCCTCCGTCCCCTCCATTCCTTTGACCCCTTTTCCGTTTTTTCCAATAATAGTTTTCTTCTGTTTCACACCTTCCATTGTCTTTTGGCTCTTTCATCCCAAGCCCCTTTGTTTCTATTTTCTCAGTGCTTGTTCCAGTTATTTTGCCTCCTACCCCCCCTCTTCATCCTTCTCCTCCCCTCCTCCTACTCCTCTCTTCCCTCCTCCTCCTCCTCTTCTTCCTCCCTCCTCCTACTCCTCTTCTTCCTCCCTCCTCCTCCTCTTTTTCCTCCCTCCTCCTCCTCCTCCTATTTTTCCTCCCTCCTCTTCTCCTCCCCTCCTCCTACTTCTTTTCTTCCTCCCTCCTCTTTCTTCCCCTCCTCCTTCTACTCCTACCTTCCTCCTACTCATTCCTTTCTTACCTCCTCCTCCCCCCCTCCCCTTCCCCTTCTTTTCCTTTCCTCCTATTCATTCTCCTCCTACCCCATTTTCCTCCCTCTTCCTCCCCCTCCTTCTACTCCTACCTTCCTCCTCCTCCTTTCCTCCTACTCTTCCTTTCTTCCTATTCATTCTCCTCTTACCCCCTCCTCCTATCACTTCTTCCTTCTCCTTCTCCTTTTCCCTAACTTCTCCCTCACCACCCTGCATTCTCCCACTGCCTTTCACCAAATGACAGCTCGTTAGCTCTACTAGCCAATTCCACCCCTCCCTCCCTCTTCTGCTAGTCCTCCATACCCTTAGTTGGCTAACTAGCCCTTTCATGGAGTTTTCGTCCCCCTAGGTAGTTTGTTTCCTTAGGGAATTTTCCCTTATTTTCAAAGGAGTTTCTTTTTCTAGGGAATTTCCCCCTTTCTTTCCTAGGGAATTTCCCCCCCTTCCCTAGGGAGTTTTTCTCCTCTTCCCAGGGAGTGTCCGTCTTCTAGGGAATTTCCCTCTCCTTGTTGTTTCCCTACCTCAGGGAATTTCCTTCCCCAGCTCTTCACAGTAATGGCCTTTTCCTGAGGGCCTCACCTTCCAGACCTTTCCAGTCCTTCATCGACCTATCTATTCCTACCTGTCCAGGCGGGCCTCTAAGAGATTTATTTATCGACTACTCCTGCCCAACTCAGCAGACCTCAAGGACTTTCTATTACCTGCTTTTGTATGTCCGAGTTTCAAGTAGACCTTTATCGACTACATCTGCCTGCCCAGAAGGACCTCGGCAACCTCAGTTTATCGGTTACTTTTGCCCGTCTCGGCGGAGCTCAAAGAGCCTTTGTCTGTCGGTTATTCGTGCCTACTCAGGATCTGTGGCTCGTTATCGACTATACCTGCCTGTCTGTCTCTCCCGGCAGACTCCTCGAGGGGTTCGTCTCAACTTCATCCCCTCCAGAAGCTCATCTTCAAGAAGAACGTTGGCTTCACCATGTCCAGCAGCCCTTTGTGACATTTTATCCCTGCCCCCCCCTCTCTCTCTCCCTCTCTCTTTCTCTCTCTTTCTCTCTCTCTCGCTCAGTTCTGCCACAATTGTTGGCTGACACCACAGACGTGGACATTCTGTTCTTGGCGAAGACGAGAGCAGACATCATCCTGTAAGGGAAAGTCATGCAACAAAGACCGCATGACAGGTTCGCCTTTCACGAGAACGGCTACGACTCCAGGTTTTCAAAGGCAAAAACATGCATATGTGTATGCATATGAATTTGTATGCATGTATGTATGTATATATGTATATATATATACATATATATATATATATATATATATATAGTGTGTGTGTGTGTGTGTGTGTGTGTGTGTGTGTGTCATTGTGACAAATGGAAATAAGCTCTACCGCAAGGACTCGAACCTTTGTCTTAGCGACTGCTTATTATGGAGCAAAGACGATAGCTTTGAGCCAACCAGACCCTACAAAAGGAACGACGTCGACCATATGTATGTACTTCTTCCCTTCTGTTTAATCTCAATTCCTGTTCTATTTACCTTTCCTACTGCCTGGATATCTTCCCTTTTCCTCTTGCCTTTTCTCTCTGTCCCATCCAGTTCACTTTTTAACATTATCTTCTTTGGCCCTTATTTTTTTTTTCTTCTTCTTTTTGAATTTTACCCCTTCCCTCACTTTCTTTCCCTTACCTTCCCTACATTTCCCTTTCCTCTTGCCCCTTCCCAACCAGCCAACCCCTCCCCCTCCCCCCCACCCCCTCCTACCCAGAGACCGGCGGTAGTTACCTAAACGCTTGTTCTCCTGAACAAGCGTTTTCACTCCTCTCCCTTCCCTGGGGGTCCGTGGGAGAGGGGCCTCTCCCCCTCCACCTCACCCCCATCACCTCCACCCAGCTCTCCACCTCTGTATTTCACACACACACACACACACACACACACACACACACACACACACACACACACACACACACACACACACACACACACACACACACACGTACATATGATGTATATACACACCTGAAATAAACTTTTCTGGGCTGGAATGTGGACTAAGAGAAGAAGTCCAATCTCTTCCATCAGAGTTGGCAGCAACACTGACAAACAAACTTAGCTAGAGTTCAGGATTTTTTTTTTTTTTTTTTTTTTTTTTTTTTTTTTTTTTTTAATTAAGTTTTCGGGGTGGGGGGTTTCGACGCGTACCCACTACTTCGAGAGTAAACAGATGAAATATGCAAGTAATACAGGGCTTGGTTTAAATAAAAATTGCCAAAACCAAAAAATTTTTGCTTGTTTAGAAAGTCTTTTTATGTATGTATTTTTTACTTGATCTGTCTGTACTTCTTTTGTGTGGTTATATTTTGTTTTCAGTTTTTAATTTCGAGATTTTTTTTATATTCACTTTATCTTTATTCTCTCTTGTCTTTATTTTTTTTTCTTCGTTCTTTTGATATACGAAACTCCGACCCAGTGTCGCTCTTTGGATATTATATTCTGGTTTCCTTAGCGCGTGATTTCGTTTAACTAAGGACCACGGTCTGAATAGGGTTATGTACTGCTTTATTGATTAATTGATTTACTGATGTACCCATTTATTCATATATATTTATATATATATATATATATATATATATATATATATATATATAATATATATTATATATATATGATGAAGGGGAAAAAGAAGTCACGGGTCTAGTTCCGAGTTTCTGAGTTTATTCCTGACCGGTTTCGCTTTATGCTTCTTCAGGAATAAACTCAGAAACTCGGAACAAGACCCGTGACTTCTTTTTCCACCTTCATCAACTTGTCACAATGTACCAGCATATATATATATATATATATATATATATATATATATAGATAGATATATATATATATATATATAATATTTATTTGTTTATTCATTCATTTGATAATATTGATTATCATTAGTTATTATTATTATTATTATTATTATCATTATCATTATTATCATTGTTATAATTATCATTGTTATTATTATCGAGATTTTAGTGCCCTTGTGCTCGCCCTCCTCTTCCTCCTCCTCATTCTCATTCTCCTCCTCGTCCCCTTCCTCTTCCTATTCCTTCTCTGTCTCCTCTCCATCCTCTTTCTCCCGCATATTAGTGAAGTGTGTCTAGAGTATTTTTTTTTTCTTCCTAATGAACCGGCCATTTTAGAATGGATTTAATTTCACTGCCATATCATTTTAACGCTCTTTTGTGTTCCAATTCTATGGATTTATAATTAATGTAGCTTTATTTCTACGTCTGGTTTCATTTTATTTGAATTTCAATACACCACTGATGGGTGTAACTATATCCTCCCCACCATATTCTCCCCGCCCCCTTTCATGCCTTCCCCCCACCCTCCTTCACGTCCTCGTCCGAGGTCACTACCCACGCCCTGGTTTGACCTCATGATTGACCTGGCACTCATAACCTTTCCAGTGCTACGACATCCTCTTTGGCACTAACCCAGGTCGTGACCTCGCTTCGTTTCTTGGGAGGTCAAAGGTCGCGCAGCCTCTTCGACCTGGAAGGGAACTTCCAGATTTTTGTTCTGGCTGGCGGCAGATGATTTTATTCAGTTGGAGGGGGAGGGGAGAAGGAGGAGTGGGCCACCAGCTGATGACCCTCCCAGCCGGTCGAGACACCCAATTAGCCCGACTTAGTTCACGAATACCCCCCCCCGTGCGCACTTTGCATATTTTGTTCAGGCTAAAACTAAGGATTTTATTCGTTTAATCACAGTTTGAGTCACTTCCGCTTAGCTAACACACTACTGT
>NC_134791.1:11244144-11269144 GCF_046742065.1 Oratosquilla oratoria | reverse complement strand
TGGTAGGGTTTTACGGTGTCAGTACATTTGTAATATGGTGTCAGTACAATGGTAATATGCTGTCAGTATTATTATGTTTTCTCTATCTTCGTTTCTCTCCCTCCCCCTCTCTCTAGGTGTCCGTAGTACTGAACTATAATACTAATAGTATGACCTCTATCGTGTCAGTACAGTAATTTTACTGGCGCTCTTTTGATATGATGCCAAAAGTATGGTCTTATAGTTTCCATACAATGGTGTTCATGGATGCTCGCTGGCTGAGCGGGTTAGGGCGGTTCGAATCCTGCCACCGGCGAAGTTGAACTAAGGGGATGGTTCATTAAATTTCATGTTACAGAGTCCTCTGTAAGGGGCACTGTCTTAGCCTTCCGATGGGAGGAGTTTGTGATATTAAACCATATCACAATGATGTTCGTGTTATAGTTCCGATAAGGTCCTTGGGGTGCTACAACAACATCACTATAACACCAGAACAACGGTACTATGGTACCAACGCGGTACCACCATGTTGGCAGTACTATAGCACGAGTACTGTGGCACTATACTTCCAGTACAATGGCCCTACGGTACTATACTAAAAGAACAAGAGTGTGGCGCAAGTAGGACCTTTCAGAACTCTTGAGCAAGTCCCGCATCAGAGCTGAGAGTGAAAAGAAAATAAGTCAACAGTTGGTGTTTGTTGGTGCACTGAATGAATACAGGAGTTAGGGGAAGTGAAGGAGGAGGAGGGGAAGGGAGGAGTGAGGAGAAGGAGGAGGGGAAGGGGGGAGAGGAGGAGAGGAAGAGGAGTGGTAGTATTAGGACAGGGAAGGGATGAGTTGGAGAGGGAAAGGAAGAGAGACTGAAAGGGATGGGATATGTAGGGAGAGAGAGAGAGAGAGGGAGAGAGAGAGAGATTCAAAGAGTTGGAAAAGGAAGGAATAGAAAAGGTCAGAAAGCAATAAGACGAAAAGAAAAGAAATGGAAGAGGAAAGGAAGAGGGCGAGGAACAAGATGCAGACTAAAAGACGAAGACCAAGAAGACTAAGAAAAAGACAAAAACGAAGACAAAGCAAGACGAAGATAAGAAGAAGAAGACGAAGATGCCAAAGAAGAAAAAGACGAAGACGACGAAGGTGAAGAAAAAGAAGAAGAGGAAGAAGGAGACGAAGAAGCCAAAGAAGAAAAAGAAATAATGAGAGAGGCCTTCCACGGAGGGGGTCAAAGCGAATCAACAAAAGATGATGAAATTACAAGAAAGAGGGAAAGGAGGAGGGAGAAGGAAAGATAACGAGAGATAAGAAGACGCAGAGAAATGCCTGTTCTGACGAACACACTCCGGGTGATTATTTGCTCTTTATCAACCGCTTCCGCTCTGTCGCCAGACGATTTTATTAAAGCGTGAATGAATCGGGGGGGAACTGCTACTTCGTCACAATGGCCCTTCATGTTGTGATACTTCAATGTACACAAACACAGTGTTGCCACATCTGATGCAATAAGCCGACTGTAGGACTATATTGAGGAGCTGGCAGTAGTGCCTTACCACTTGGGGGGGAAGGGGGACCCTGTCGTACTACGTTTCTTTCGTCAGGCGATTTCATTCGCCAAGAAGAATTCCTTCCCTTGTGAGAAGGCGGAAGCGGAAAGGAAGGAATTTTTTTTGGGGGGGAGGGGAGTAGAGCTAGAATAAAGTTAAAAAGATGAGAAACAAAGAAGAGAGATTGTGACATAAAGATTATGTCAGTGTGTCACAGAACAACGAGGAGGAGGGGGGGATGGAGGGAGGGAGGAGGTGGAGGAGAAAGAAAATAATGGAGAGAGAGCGAAAAATAAGAAAATGAACAAGTGGAGAATGGAGAAAGGAAACAAGAAGTGAACCAAGAGAAGTGGAGGAAGTGAGATGAGGAGGAGGAGGAGGAGGAGGAGCGGATTGGAGGTCCAGGAGTGGAGTGAAGATCCAGGAGGTGTGTGGAGGAGGTCCCAGAGGGAATGTGGAGGAGGTTCCAGGAGTGTGGAGGAGAGGGAGGATTTAAGGAGTTACCTTCATGGAGGAGTGTGACCTAGCATACCCTGAGGCCTTTGCAAAGCCGTCAATCGTTAAGACTAGGTGGAACCTCCTCTTCCACCTCCTCCTCCTCCTCTTCCACCTCCTCCTCCTCCACCCTCACCTCCTCCTCCACCCTCACCTTGAAGGTGACGCGAAGAGCAAATAAGATGAAGAGGTCGGAGGTGAAGAAGAAGAGAATGAAACAAAGAAGACAGAGAGGACAAGAAGGAAGAGGAAGTAGAGAGTAGAGGAAGTAGAGAGTAGAAGAAGTCTAAGGAGAGGAAAAGGAAGTTAAAAAATATATATATATGAAAACGAAAAAGATGATGAAGAATAGGAGGGTCCTACACTTATTCATCCCTCCGTTCTTTCAGCCAAGAGATCCAGAACCCCAAAATAGTGAAAGAAAAGGAGAAGAACGAGGGAAAAGGAAAATAGGAGGAGGAAGCGAAACGAAGAGGGAAGGGTAAGAGAAGGAGGACGAAGAGATGGGGAGAAGGAAGAGGAAGAGGAGGAGGAGAAGGAGGACGAAGAGAAAGGGAGGAGGAAGAAGAAATTAAAGAAGAAGAAAATGAGAATGAGGACGAAGAGATGGGGAAAAGGAAGAGGAAATTGAAGAAGAGGAGGAGAAAGAGGACGAAGAGATAGGGAGGAGGAGGAGGAGGAGGAAATTAAAGAAGAAGAAGATGAGAAAGAGGACGAAGAGATGGGGAGAAGGAAGAGGAAATTGAAGAAGAAGAGGAGGAGAAGGAGGACGAAGAGATAGGGAGGAGGAGGAGGAGGAAGAAATTAAAGAAGAAAAAGAAGAGGAGAAGGAGGACAAAGAGATGGGGAGGAGAAGGAAGAGGAAATTGAAGAAGTGGAAGAGGAGGACGTAAAGAGGGGGAGGAGGAGGAAGAATTTGAAGAAGAGGAGGAGGAAGAGAAGGAAGACGAAAGTAAGGAGAGAGTGCAGGAATTCTACACACATAATGAGGAATGGCGAAGATGTTGGGGAAGGATAGGAAGGAAGATGGAGGATAGAGAAGAGGGAAGGGAGAGGTGGAGGGGTGGAGGGGGAGTAGGAAAGAGCAAGAGGCAATGAAAAGAGAATGACCAACAGAAAAGAGAGTAATTAGTGGTGGTGAGTAAGAGAGAGCGGGGAGTGAGTGAGGGAGAGGAATTAAAGGAAGAGAAGTAGGGGAGTGAGGGAGAGAAGTAGGGGAGTGAAGGGGAGGGAGTGAGGAAGAGGAGTAGGGGAGTGAGGGAGAGGAATTAGAATAAGAGAAGTAGGGTAGTGAAGGGGAGTGAGTGAGGGAGAGAAGTAGAGGAGTGAAGGGGAGAGAGTGAGGGAGAGAAGTAGGGGAGTGAAGGGGAGTGAGGGAGGGAGAAAAGTAGGGGAGTGGAGGGGAGGGTGTGAGGGTGAGAAGTAGGGGAGTGAAGGGGAGGGAGTGAGGGAGAGAAGTAGGGGAGTGAGAGACAAAAGTAGGGGAGTGAAGGGGAGGGTGTGAGGGAGAGAAGTAGGGGAGTGAAGAGGAGGGAGTGAGGGAGAGAAGTAGGGAAGTGAAGGGGAGTGAGTGAGGGAGAGAAGTGGGAGAGGGAGTGAGGGAGAGAAGTAGGGGAGTGAAGGGGAGGAAGTGAGGAAGAGAAGTAGGGGAGTGAAGGGGAGGGAGTGAGGGAGAGAAGAAGGGGAGGGAGTGAGGGAGAGAGGTAGGGGAGTGAAGGGGAGGGAGTGAGGGAGAGAAGTAGGGAAGGGAGTGACGGGAAGTAAAGGGAAGGAAGGGGAGATGTATGGGAATTGTATGGGTTCTCATCGAGCGGGTAATTATCCCCCCACCCCCCGTGGTGGAGGTGGGGGGCTAAGTGGTGGGGGGGGAGGTAATCAGGATGAGCCGGGAGACACCGGAAGTCAATTGTAATGACGTCGATGTACGTAAAGTGAGAATTATTATTTATTATTATTATCATCATTGTTGTTACTATAATCATTATTATTATAAATATTATTATTGTATTTGTATACTTGTGGCCCTTTTCTATAGTGGGTGCTAGAGTTAAAGCCTCTCCTTTATTAGAAAAAAATATATATTAAAGATATTTTTCTATATGAAAGAAATTATTATTTATTTATTTATTTTTATTTGTTTATTATTTATTTATTTATCTATTTATTTTCTATTTATTTATTTTTTGAGGGGCAACGAAGGTAGACAAAGGCTGTAGACGCTTTGCTGTAACCAAAACCACCACCTTTGCCCTTTGTACTCGGACAGCTGTTGGGGATCGAAATCGGACCTACTTAACCGACAATAACCAGAAACAAATCTTGACCCTGTTCGACTGAAGGCCCACTCCTCCGTTAACTAAAGCTAGTTTAAGACAAGTACTGGATTATCCTGGATGTCCTAAATTGAACAAAATTAGGTTTAAGAAGGAAATAGGCAAGAACTGGTTTACTAATAGGGTAGTTAACGAATGGAATAAGGCTTAGTATCGGTTGTTTTAAGAAACGGTTAGACAGCTTTATGGATGGGGATGACAGGTGTGGAACTGCCTAGTGTAGGCCTCATGGTCTTTTGCAGTCTCATTCTTATGTTCTTATGATGATACGACAGCTCAATTTTTTTTTTCGGACAAACGTCTATTTTATTTGTATGGTGAGGGGAAAGGTCTCCCCTTGTTGAAGGGAAAGGTCTCCCCTTGTTTAGGGGAAAGGTCTCCCCTTGTTGAGGGGAAGGGTCTTCCCTTGTTGAGGGAAAGGGTCTCCCCTTGTTGAGGGGAAGGGTCTCCCCTTGTTGAGGGGAAGGGTCTCCCCTTGTTGAGGGGAAGGGTCTCCCCTTGTTGAGGGAAAGGGTCGCCCCTTGTTGAGGGGAAGGATCTCCCTTTGTTGAGGGGAAGGATCTCCCCTTGTTGAGGGGAAGGATCTCCCTTTGTTGAGGGGAAGGGTCTCCCCTTGTTGAGGGGAAGGGTCTCCCCTTGTTGAGGGGAAGGGTCTCCCCTTGTTGAGGGGAAGGGTCTCCCCTTGTTGAGGGGAAGGGTCTCCCCTTGTTGAGGGGAAGGGTCTCCCCTTGTTGAGGGGAAGGGTCTTCCCATGTTGAGGGGAAGAGTCTCACCTTGTTGAGGGGAAGGGTCTCCCCGTGTTGAGGGAAAGGGTCTCCCCTTGTCGAGAGGGTCTTCCCTTGTTGAGGGGAAGGGTCTCCCCTTGTTGAGAGGAAAAGTCTCCCCTTGTTGAGGGGAAGGGTCTTCCCTTGTTGAGGGAAAGGGTCTCCCCTTGTTGAGGGGAAGGGTCTCCCCTTGTTGAGGGGAAGGGTCTCCCCTTGTTGAGGGAAAGGGTCTCCCCTTGTTGAGGGGAAGGGTCTCCCCTTGTTGAGGGGAAGGGTCTCCCCTTGTTGAGGGGAAGGGTCTCCCCTTGTTGAGGGGAAGGGTCTCCCCTTGTTGAGGGAAAGGGTCTCCCCTTGTTGAGGGAAAGGGTCTCCCCTTGTTGAGGGAAAGGGTCTCCCCTTGTTGAGGGGAATGGTCTCCCCTTGTTGAGGGGATCAGAATAGTGTCACTATACCACGATGTCACTCTTCATTCATTCTATTCTGGCTTACACCAAGCGATCTGGAGCAGTGGTAAACGTTCCAAACGTTTGTGGGTGACGTGGAGGCGATGTAACGTTCGGGGAAGGTAGGCTTCATGGACCGGGACCCCTTTGAGGTCAGAGAACACCCCCCCCTCCCCCTAACCTCATCTCCTAATAAAATCGCTTGTCCTTAGCCAGAAGAAAATATATCAAGATCGTTACCGTGATGAAAGGAGAAACGACCTCTTAGGGAGAGTAGTTGGAAAAGAAATCAATTAGAACAAAGAATCTTTCTCCCCCACCCCCACTCTCCTCTCTTCCCCTCCTTCCCCCCGCCGCTCTCCCCCCCTTCCCCCTCCCTCACATGTCTATCACCGGGAGGGACGAGCCTCCCAGAGCATTTTAATGGCGAGTTTTAAAAACTAATTAACATACACACACATACTTGTAATGTGCATTAACCTGCTTTCAATTAGGTGACGTCCTAATTAGTGCTTTTTGTGGGCACCCACCAGATTTTATTCAGCTGAGGGTCGGATTTCAGGATTCGAACTGGGTCCGGCTCTCCACCCTTCCAGTCGGCTGAATAAAATCGTTTGACGTCACCGTATTGGTGGGGGATTTTTTTTCTTTTTCTTTTTTTGTGTATACCTCACAGACCAGTGTCTCCTGGTGGAAGCTCTCCTCTTTCCTGTTCTCTCTATTTTTCTCTCTGTCTCTTTTAGTAAACAAATTCAATTGTAAATCCTTGGCTACCGGGGACGGGAAATTAATCCCAGAAACCCCCCGGGGGAGGGGGGGCAACAAGCATAAACGGGGGGGGGGGTAGGGGGAATTCCCACCCAGTAGGCTAACCGGGATGTAACCCCCGTAGTCACTAGCGAGGGTTTGAGTTCCACTGGGACGAATAGAATAGGCTGGCGACTGACTTGGTGAAAGATAAAGTGCCGCCGGGTACGAAAGGGTTTGGCTTGTTCTTCGCCGATTTATTTGCAATTTCTCATTAACCTCCCTCCCCCCGTCGTCTCCCCCCTCCCCCCAACCCCCGGTCAGGCAGACAGATATAATCGGATCCACGACGGAAGAGAGAAAGGAGAGGAAGGTGAGAATGAAAAGGTGAAGAAGAAAGGACGAGGGAAAGAGAGGAAAGAGAGGAGGTAAGAGTTGGAAGAGCGAGAAGGTAAAAGAGAGGCGTGAAATAAGAGAAGAAAGAGGAGGTGGGAGGGGAAGAGGAGGCGGAAGAGGAAGAAGGAGAAGGAGAGGTAGACGAGGTGGAAGGAGATGATGTAAGGGGAAGACGAAACGATAGAGAAGGAAGGAATAAGAAGAAAGACGAAGGGAAGGCGAAGGAAGGGGGAAGAGGGGGAGAGGAAAGAGGAAGGGAAGGAGGAAGAAGAGGAAGAGAGGGAGATAGAAAATGAGAAAAAAAAGAGGACAATGGTGAATGAAAAGATGTTAGAGTGTAACAATGGAGAGTAAGAAAGAGATGAAGAAAATTAAATTCAAAGAAAAGAAGGAAAGTAGAAGAGGGAGGAGGAGGAGGAGGAGAAGGAGGAGGAGGAGGAGAGAACGGAAGAAGGAAGGGCGGGGCTGAAACAGAAAAGCAACGATAAAAAGAGAATCAAGAAAAATGAAGAAAAATGAGAGAAAGAAAAAGAGAAGGCGAGAGGAGGTGGAAGCTGGAAGGGGAGGAAGTAGAAAATAGCATAGCAAGATAAAAAAGTTGAAGAGGCGTGGAAGGAGAGGAGAGTAGATGGTAAAGAGAGGCAAAAGGAAGAGATGAAGAAGAGAGAGGGGAAGGGAGAGGAAGAGAGAAGAGGAGAAATCGAATGAACGAGAGTAAAGGAAGAAAGGAAAGGGGAAACGATGAGGGGAGAAAAGAGGAGGAGGAGGAGGAGATGGGAGGAGGAGGAGGAGGAGGAGGAGGAAGGGGAGGAAAGAACCAGAAGAGAAGAAGAACAAGGAAAGCAATAAGAAAACAAGAAATTGGGAGACAAAAAAGAGAGAGAGAGAGGAAGAAAAGGAAGATAACCTATGAGAGAAAGGGAATAAAGAGAAAAGAGGAGATGAAGGGAGGAAGGAAGAAGCGAAGAGAGAATAACGAGGAAATGAAATAGAAATGAAAAATCAATACATCGCCACACATTTCCGACCTTACGAGCTGATCGCGTATTGTGTGTCCGTATATGCATATATGTATGTTACACACCCGCGCGCGTCATAAAGTAATATATACATGTACATATACAAACATATTTCATTGTTTTGACAAGCGTACATACTGTATATACATATAACACACGCACACACACACACACACACACACACACACACACACACACACACACACACAGGATACAAACATATTTCATTGTTTTGACAAGCGTACTTACTGTATATACATATAACATACACACACACACGCACACGTACACACACATAAAGGATGCAAACATATTTCATTGTTTTGACAAGCGTACATACTGTATATTCATATAACACACGCACACACACACACACACACACACACACACACACACACACACACACACACACACACACACACACACACACACAGGATACAAACATATTCCATTGTTTTGACAAGCGTACATACTGTATATACATGTAACATACACACACAGATACACACATACACACACATAAACACACACACACACACACACACACACACACACAAACACAAACACATATACATACACACACACACACAGGATACACGAATCCATATATTAATTTCAAAATAAAATGAGGAAACAAGCAAACTAATTTTCCGCCACATCCGATGCCAGGAGAGCGGGACTCGAACCGAGGTCGGCATGACTGCATACTTAACAGTCCAGCGCCCCGACAACTCAACTATTAAAGCCCCCCTCGAGCCTTCCTGCCTCTCTCTCTCTCTCTCTCTTTCTCTGACCCTTTCCCTCTCCTTCTTTACCTCTCTCTCTCCCTCCCTTTCTCTCTCCTTTATCTCTCCCTCTTTCTTTCTCTCTCTGTCCCTCTCTTCTCTCTCCCGCTCTCTCCCGCTCTCTCTCTCCCTCTCTCTTTCCCTCTGTCTGTCTCTCTCCCTTTCTCTTTCCCTCTGTCTGTCTCCCTCTCTCTCTCTCTCTCTCTCTCTCTCTCTCTCTCTCTCTCTCTCTGTCTGTCTCTTCTTCACCACTGCCTCTGTACTTCTCCATGTACCTTTATATTTCTCTTATGTATGCATCTCTCTTGATAGCGTAGTTGGTATGTTACTACGGCACTTGTCATGTGATTGCTGGGTTCGAGTCCTTGGCAGTACCGCATTTCAATTTCTGCATGTTGGCTTCTATTAGGTCTCCCGATGTTGGTGGCTTAGAATTAAAGTGCAATGTGGTTGTTAAAATGTATATATATATATATATATACACACACACACACAGATAACCCACATGAAAAGGAAGTGAAAGATAGGAGGGATGAGGGGCAGGAGATTGAAAGGGGGCTGAGAGGGGGGGAAGGGGGGAGGATAGGAGGGGAGAAGATAAGGGCAGGAAAAGGGAGATGGGGACGTAGGGGGCGGAAATGAAGAAGACAAGTGGAGGAGGTGGGTAGGGAGGGGTGGAGGAGAGGAGAGGGGAGATGGGGGAGGGAGAGGGGAGGAGGAGAGGAGGAATGGTCATGAGAGAAGAGGAGGAGGAGGAGAAGGGGAGGGATGGGGTGGGGGGAAAAGAAGAGAGAGAAGGGGAGGAGAAGGAGGAGGAGGAGGACGAGAAAAAAGGAGGGGAGAAAGAAGGTGGAGGACGGAGAAAAGGGGAAGAATAGAGAGAGGGGAGGAAAGAAAAGGGGAAAAATAAGCGAAGAGGGGAGAGCAGGCTGGAAGAGATTAAGGCAAAGGAAGGAAGGAAAGGGAGGGGAAGGGAAAGAGGGGAGTGTATGAACAACGGGTGATGTGAAAGGAGAGATTAAAGGGGAAGAGGGGAAGAGGAAGAAGAAGAAAGGAGATGAAGAGAGGGGAAATGGAAAATGCACACGAGGAAAATGAGGTTGAGTGGAAGAGGAGAGAGGGGGAGGAAAGAGATGTGGAAGAAGGGAGGAGGGTGGAGGGAAGTGGAGTAGGACTGAGTGGAGGAAGGGAAAGTTGGGAAGGAAGAGGAGGGAAAGGGGAAAGGAAGGGAAGGTAACAGGACGGAGCAAGGGTCAAAGGTCAAGAAGTGACCTCAAGAAAGAGACGAAGACGAGGAAACTAAGAAGAAAACTGAAGAAACGACGTTGAAGAAAAGGGGGGAAAGAAAGGGGGGAGAGTGAAGGCTGCGAGGGGGGGAGGGGAGAGAGTGAGGGGAAAGTTGGGGGTGGAGAGGCAAGGAAAGTACAGGTAGGAAAAATATTGGCAGAAGGGAAGGAGGGGTCAAGTAAATCGAATTTGATAAAAATAGACACACAGGAGGAGGAAGAGGAGGAGGAGGAAGAAGAGGAGGAGAGGGTAATAAAGAGGAAGGTATAGAGGAAAAGTAGATAAATTGGCACAGAGGAGAGGAGAGGTAATCAAATTATTTTTTGAAAGATAAAGCGAGTACCATCAGAGTAGCGTCACACAAAGGAGCCCATGTGACGCGTTGTGTCATGTGCACGTAACGCTGGGGGGGGACGTCACAAGAGTGTGACATGTGACGTTAGGTACGTCACATAAACTGGTGTATGTGATGCTTCACATGCGTCACACATGAGCACATGCACGTGATGTTTGGTGTCACATAAGATTACGTCACACGTCACACGTGATGTTAGGTGTGTCGTATGTGATGCTGGACACGTCATACGAATACGTGGAGACGCCGTGAGTCATCGGTTTCCACGCACATGCACACACACACGTACACACGTACACACGCACACACAAACATACATGAATTTCAAGCTAGGTGCGATAAATTGGAGAATAAGAGACAGGACTCCACGAGTATTGCTCCTTTACTGTATACTGCAATTAAGTGAAGTAGGAAAGTGCACGCGCAGACACACACACACACACACACACACACACACACACACACACACACACACACACACACACACACGCACAGACATGCACACACACAAACAGACACGCACAAACACACACACAAACAGACACGCACACACAAACGGACATGCACACACACAAACACACATACACACACACACACATACACACACATACATACCCACACAAACACACACACACACACACACACACACACACACAAGCACACACACACACAAACACATGCACACACAAGCACACAAACACACACACACATAAACACATACACAAACAGACACACACACACAAACACACACACACACACACACACACACACACACACACACACACACACACACACACACACACGTGCGCTTTGTGACGCAGAGCCGAGCGTTCAGCCCAACCCAACCCGCCCACGCCCTGGCGCACGTCACAGAAAGGCGCCCATGCACGTCACGTGATGAACACCCCGCATGAGCGCGAATGAATGGAATCGTCTGGCGCTGAACATAATAAAATGACTAAAGTATGACACCTCAGCTTGTTAGAATCGCCTGACGTTAGACATAATAAAATAAGTGAGGTCACCGCGACATAAGTAAACTTGATTACCGTGTTTCTTTCTGGCTGATGCCAAACGATGTTATTCAAAAACACACACATATACACATACACGCGTACACACACACGTACACACATGTACACACACACACACACACGTGTACACACAAACACGTACACGTACACACACAAACACGTACACACACATATATACCCCGTACACACACGCACACAAATACGTACACACATATATTCACCTGTACACACCCACAAACACGTACACACACATATATATACACCCGTACATACACGCACACAAACCCGTACACACCTGTACACACACACACACATATACACCCGTACACACATGTACACAAACACATACATACACATGTACACACGTGGGTCACGTCACGCGTGACGCCTCTCAACCACTCACCTCCTCCAACACCGCTTGGATGCGTTACGTCGTGTACACAAGCCCAACAGCTATGTACACACAACACGCAGGGCAAAGGTGACTGCACACGTTTCCTGACATCATAAGCTCCCTTTCCTCTAGATCATACGTCACCGTTGTTTGACGTTTTCATTTGTTTTCATTTTTTATTTTTTTTATTTTCTTTATTTTTTTCGCTCGGCTACCAACCCTGTTTACATATCAACGGAGAAATGAATAAATAAACGCATAATGAATAAGTGGGTAAACAAAACAGAATGTACGTTTCCTCCCTCCCCCATTGCGGCCTAAAGTGCATCCATGTATACACAAGTAAGGAATCCTTTATATATGTATATGTATATACTTAGTTGAGAGGAGGGACGCCCACGCAGGACACGGCGGCGCGGCAGGGGCGGACTTAGAACAGGATCACTTCAGACTTCAGGCTTCAGGGAATGATATGTGTCTGCCCCTAGGGTGTCTGCCCTTAGGGTGTATGGCAGACCCAAGGGTGCGTGGCTGACAGGGTGTGTCTTACCTGAGGGTGTGTGGAGATGTTCGGATGTGTGGAGATGCTAGGGTGCGATGTTAGGATGTGTGGAGATGCTAGGGTGTGTGGAGATGCTAGGGTGCGTGGAGATGTCAGGGTGTGTGTAGCTAGGGTGTGTGGAGATGGTAGGGTGTGTGGAGATGTCAGGGTGTGTGGAGATGCTAGGGTGTGTGGAGATGTCAGGGTGTGTGGAGATGCTAGGGTCTGTAGAGATGCTAGGGTGTGTGGAGATGTCACGGTGTGTGAAGATGCTAGGGTGCGTGGAGATGTTAGGTGTGTCGAGATGCTAGGGTGTGTCGAGATGTTAGGGTGTGTAGAGATGTTAAGGTGTGTGGAAATACTAGGATGTGTGGAGATGCTAGGGTGCGTGGAGATGTTAGGGTGTGTGTCAGATCTTAAGGGTGTGTGCATGTGTGACCTTAGAGTATATATGTGTAACTTTAGGGTGTCTATCTGACCTTAGAATGTGTGTTTGACCTTTTAGGGTGTATGGTTAACCTTAAGGTATGTGTCTGATCTTATCACACTGGGCTGGGTGAGACTGTCAGGCTTTGTACCTGACAGGGTGTCAGTGTTGTGTCAGAGTGCCTGAATGACACGTGCCTGCCTGAGAACGTGTCAGGAAAGGTGCAGTCACAGAGTCCCCGGTTCGAGTCCCACATGGAAGCTTAAAACTTCCGCGCAAAGTATTTGCATAACACACACGAACGCAACGCGCGCACTCAACGCTCGAAAGCGGCGACAGACCTCAAATCATGTATACATGTGTGTGTGTGTGTGTGTGTGTTTATGTGTGTGTGTGTGTTTGTGTGTGTGTGTGTGGCCGATCCACCAGCCATCGCCAGCCAACCAGGTAATCCACTTGAAGCCCGGCAACCACAATCACGTGTTATTGAAACAACTGGTGGATGTGCAATAACATGATTTGTTCAGTGAGTGGGGCGGGGACCGGTCCGCCACGGATCAAAAGGTCTCTGTTTCATGATGGAGTTCAATGGGCATTCAGAAAAATAGCGGAAGCCTGGGGCGTGGTCACACACACATGCACGCGCGTGGACACACACACACACACACACACACACACAAAAGCTCACACACAAGCACATGCACATATATACACGAGTCCGACACGTGATCCAAAGACCATGGTGAATCACACAAACACACACACACACACTCACACATATATACACGAGTCCGACACGTGATCCAAAGACCATGGTGAGTCACACAAGCACACACACGTACACACACACACACACACACACACACACTCACACATATATACACGAGTCCGACACGTGATCCGATCCAAAGACCATGGTGAATCACACAAGCACACACACACACACACACACACACACACACACACACACGTCCAACACATGATCCAAAGACCATGGTGAATCACACACACACACACACACACACACACACACACACACACACACACACACACACACACACACACACACACACACACACACAAACGTCATGCCCGCGAGTGTGCAAGCGAACTTTAAAAGCCGGATGTGAACATGAACTTTAAACCCCAAGTGTGTACAGACGAACTTTAAACCCTTAAGCGATTGTGATTTGCTGAACCCAAGTCGGTTTTTATTTTTTGTCTCAGCGTCAGGAATAAGAGGATGGAGAGAAAGAGAGAGAGGGGGAGAGAGAGAATGAAGAGAGAAAAGAACAAAGAATGGAGAGAGAAAATAGACAGTGATTGAAGAGAGAGAGAAAGTGGAGGGATAAAGAAGGGCAGGGAGAAAAAGGAGAGAGAGAGAGAGAGAATGAAGAGAGAAAAGGAGAAATAATGGAAAGAGAAAATAGACAGAATGGAGAGAGAGAGAGAGAAAGAGAGAGAGAGAGAGAAAGGAGAAGGATAAAGAAGGGGAGGGAGAAAAAGGAGATAGAATATCCAAGGCTGTAACAGGACCTGACCTCCCTTCAGGACGATGCTTTGTCTTTTATCTGAATAAAATCGCTTGACGCCAGCCAAAACGAAATCTCTCGAAGGAAATGTCATCGAAGGAGTTCACGAACCTGAGGTCGCCTCCGCGTGTGCACGCGCGTGCACAGACGTCTGAGTAAACAAAGACGCAACTTTGCATAAACAACCAACGCTGTGCCAAATATGGCATTCTCGTCTTCTCATGCAGAGCCAGGAGCTGCAAAACGTTGACCCTAGCGGCCTAGCCCTTTCGCTGCGTAAGGGGGTTGGGGGGTTTAGGGGGGTCCTTCTGCTGATTAAAATCACTTGACGGCACCCAGAATCATTGTACAAATCGCTAGCAGCTAAAGCATTGGGGGATTTTTTTTTTTTTTTTTTTTTTTTTTTTTTTTTTTTTTTAATATAGTGAATGTGGCATTCATACCAATGCTACTGTACTACTATGCTCTATAATTTGGCTCCAATTATTCCCCGCACGAATATTTCATATATCATTTAAGCCAAACTAAATAGTGTTCGTAAGAATATCAATAGTTTTGGTTTAAATGAAAAGAGGTTAAAAATATTCTATTCTTCGTGGAACACACTGACCCCCTTCCGTACCTGTTGGCACTTTTCCTCGTATCCTGGCTGTCGCTAGACGATTTTATTCATCTCGGTGACACCCCCACAACCTCTACCCAGTCCCTCGGTAGCGATGAGGTTGTCAAAGATTGTAGGTTGTGCGCAACAGGGCACCTCTATGCAGGTGTCAGGACAATTTTAACTTGACGTACTTTAGACTGTGCTGGCTGGCGCCAGGCGATTTTATTCACGTGACGGGGGCGTCGACACTGAAGCGGAGGAAGGTCAACGGCTCGATGACCTCACTTGACCTGTCTTTGTTCAGTCTGCCAGAGGTCGAAGACCCCCACGATTGCTCCCTGGCCGCGGTGGGTGACCTTTGTATGCTTTATTATGTCGTCAGGTGATTTTATTCAAGTGAGGGGGATGTCAGTGCAGTGAGGAATAGTTGACGAATCACTAGCGGGTCGTTGAACCCTTTATGAACAAAGTGACAGACTTAATTGATTTTGTTAAGGCGAACGCTAGGCGATTTTCTTTTGTGACGGCCTGCCCCCCCCCCGGCTCTTCCCCGCCAAAACCTGATGGCACACTTGATTGTCTTTGTGCAGGCCAGACTATTCTGATCAGCTCGGGAGGGATCCTCGAATTGTAGGGACGATTGAGTTGTACCTGAATACGTCACAAAACATATACACAGATCACAATACACACACACACACACAGTACTCTTACACGCAACACATACACACTAATTAATTACACACACTACATTGCACATAAGTCAACATAATACTCGAACAATGAGCACGTACTCGGTAACTCATTACATGCACAATACACACACACACACACACACACACACACACACACACACACACACACAAAACATGCGAACACATAATGTACACACAAAACGCGTACACAGATCAATACTTAAAACTTTAATGACAGAAAATAAACACCCTTCCGTACTGGGTGGAACTTTCCCTTGTACCCTGGCTGCCGTCTGGTGATTTTATTCAGGTCGTCGCTCGCCATATATCGCCATAAACGTGAATAAAATCGTCTGGCGCCAATCTTGCGCTTTGGCGCCGCGTCCACAGATTCGCCAGAATAAATTCCTTAATGAGGCGTCATGGGGAGAGCTTGAACACCAAGTGTTTATAGTTTTTCGAAATATAAACACATTCGAATACCATCCAAAAGGGATCGAATACCATTCACTCCCATATTTCGCAATAAATCACTTAATATTTTCTTCCCTTTGTTTACGTTTGTCCGTCGGATTCACAAAATATTCGTAATTATTCTCTCGTCGTTTGTGGGAGGGTGTGGGAGTTGGGGATGGGAAGGGTGAGTGCATGGAACGAAATTTAAATCATGCAAAAAAAAAAATATATATATATTTGTAAGCGTAGGTTTCGAAACGTGGAGGAAGACACAATTCAAAATGTCACAAGGCAAATGTCATGCCATTTGGATTAAATACAGAATGTTTCTTGTTAGATACGAATTTTCAATTTGTCATATTTGGCCTGTGATGTATTTCTGTGTATGGACCGGTAAAGGTAATGTATTTTTTTTTTTTTTTTTTTTGGGGGGGGGAGGGGTTGATTTTTGGAAAAGATGCTTTGGTGGAGAAGTATTGTCCCAGTTGAGCTTTCAATTGCAGGTAATATCACAGGTAATGCAGTTGATGTTTTAATTACTCGATACCTTTCAAACAGATCGAGAACTGCCACGTTCCTCTTCACTCGGTTAATTGCATATGTAACCGCTTTCGTATGCGGCAATCCGGACCTAAACATAAACAAAAAATAACATCCTGCGTACCTCTAGGTGGTCTCGGCAACAGAGCACTAAATGGCTAATAATTACAAGGACACGGATGCAAGATCAACTTACGGTGTGAGACTGGAAGAGAGAGATACAGGACGCCCGCAAAATCCTAGTCACCTCTGTTAGCTCTCACTACCGATTGTCTACATACTCCCAACCAAGGACATTTTCCCCAGGTCTAAGCCGCGGTACGATACGTTTTCCATCCGACATTTAAAAAAACGGTGTGAAATATTTTAATTCTTTTAAGAGTACAAATTACTTGTAATTATTTGATAAAATCATGTTCATATGTGGTATGGATATCGTAGAATATTCGCCATAGCGATTGGAAGCTCTAGAGATGAATTAAATTGTGTAATCGTACGTCTGGCACGTCTCTGGAACACGTTCGGATTCTATCGATAAGTAGGGAGGATTCGACGACTTAAATACAAAATAATTCTTAAGCAAGCGTAGCACAAATCCAACAACTAACCAAACATTAAAAAAACAAACTACACAATATTAAGCATTAAAACAAACAAACGTTTTGGGATATTTTTTTGTGTACCTAATTTGAACAAGGGGACACCGTAGTCCAGGGAAACGAAGGTACAGGCAGCGTTGAAACGAAGCGACGACGGAACAACACTGACTCAGACTCGAACGCAAACACTTGATGTAAACATCGTGGACTGACCATCATCACACGAGCTCAAGATGAAAAGGAGATTAAATATGTAAACCTCTCAGAGATTCCCAATCTGGGAGCGATCTCGGTAAATTAAGGATTGAGATTGACGTTAAATACAGGTAGATTGGCCTTTCCGTTGTTCCTGTGAAGATCTGCTCAGTACCACAATGGTGACGCCTCTTCTCTGCACTGCATACGAGTAAGATCGCGTAGCGTTCACCAGAATAAAACCAGTTAAGTGCCCAGCAATTATGACCGAAGATGTGAGATATCGCTAACATTTCAACGCCTTGAAACATATTCGCTAAAATTTTAACCTCGTAAAAAGACGAAGGCCCCTGCAATCATCTCCACAGCTGAATAAAATCACCTGTAGTCTTCTCTCTTGCTGTATAAGATCGCGTGGATTTGGTTGGAACACGTCCATCTTCTAACGACACAGGAAGGCGTCATGGAGCTAAGTTAAAGGAAGGCGTCTTGGAGCTAAGTTAGAGGAAGGCGTCATGGAGCTAAGTTAAAGGAAGGCGTCTTGGATCTAAGTTTTAAAGGAAGGCGTCTTGGAATGAAAGGAAGACTTTTGGAACTAAGTTATAGGAAGTTGCCTTGGAGCTAAGTTAAAGGAAGGTGTCTTGGAGTTAAGATAAAGGAAGGAGTCTTGGAACTAAGTTATAGGAAGTTGCCTTGGAGCTAAGTTAAAAGAAGGCGTGTTGGAGCTAAGTTAAAGGAAGTCATCTTTGGAGCTAAGTTAAAGGAAGTCATCTTGGAGCTAAGTTAAAGGAAGGCATCATGGAGGTTAAAGGAAGGCGTGTTGGAGCTAAGTTAAAGGAAGTCATCTTTGGAGCTAAGTTAAAGAAAGGCGTCATGAAGGTTAAAGGAAGGCGTCTTGGAGCTAAGAGTTAAAGGAAGCCCTCTTGGAATTAAGTTTAAAGAAAGTCGTCTTGGAGATAAGTTAGACATTTCATTCTTCCCAAAACCAGGACCTGGGCCTTACACTACAGCTCATGTTCCCTTGGGGTCGATTCCCAACACTTTCCGTAACGGCCCCCTTATTCAGGCTGTCCGAGCACCCAAGGCGAAGGTCACGGCTTCGGCCGTAGTTGAGCGTGTCGTGGAGTAAGCTTGACCTCACCCATTCGGCTGGAACATTGACTAAATACAACAAAGAATAGCGTAAATGACGTAATACATAAACATTGACGTATCAACGTATGGATGATGACGTAGTACCTGAACAGTGACGTAATATATTATGACGTAACACTTGACCTGTGACGTCATACATCAATGGTGACGTAGTTCTTGAACAGTGACGTAATATATTATGACGTAGCACTTGACCAGTGACGACATACATAAGCGATTACGTAGTACCTGAATAGTGACGTAACGCATGAAAGGTGACGTAATAGTGTTTGATGTGACGTCATCCCATTGAAGCGTAGACCACCCGCAGACAGCAGCCCTCCACCAGGTCCCCCTCCATATGGAGGATCGTGGCCCTCCACGCGAGCTTGATCTCCTCCCATTGTGGAGGAACGACTCTGTGGGCCTCAACTGCCGTCCTCGTAACAGAAGATGGAGTAGGAAGAGGAGGAGAAGGAGGGGGACGAACGACGAGGAGATGAGGGAGGGGGTAGGAGGAGAAAGGAATGGGGAAGAAAGGGAGGAGGAGGAAGAGGAATTAAAGAAGAGGGAGGAGGACGATGAAGAAACGGAGGAAGAGGAGGAGGAGGAAGAAAAAGAAGAGAAGAAGGAGGAGAAGTAATATGGTTACAACAAGAGTAGGTGGAAGAAGAGAAGTACGGTACAAGAAGGAGGTGGAAGAGGAGGAGGAGGAAGAGGAAGAGAGGAGGTGAAGGAGACATTTTCTTTGCAGTGCGCAAAGAAAATGGCAGGTTGGGTAGAGGGCGAAAGAGGAGAGGGAGCAATCCTAACGAGAGAAAATAAAAGAGATAAGAGAATTAATCATTCAGGCTGAAGAGAAGAGAGAAACGAAACTAGTTTTGGGAAGACGAAAATTAAAGAGAAAAAAAAAAGGAGAGAAGAATTAAGAATTCGACGAATATTGAAACACAGCGAGGAGGGAGAAAACGACCAAGGGGCACTGAGGTCAGAGAGGAATAAAGAAAATAGAGATAAAGACGAGAAACTAAAAATTAATATTTTTTATCTATTTATTCATTTACTTGTTCTTTTTATTTCTTGAGGTCCTCCTTATGGATGAATGAAATCATCTGGAGTTAACAAAAAAACAGGAAATGAAAAATATAGATACTCGAGTTTACTGAGTAGACACCACAGTGGCGAGATCGTGAGGGAGAGAGGGAGAAAGGTGGAGGCGGACGGAGTGTGTCGGGAGAGAGAGAGAGAGGTAGGGAGGAGGGAGGGGGAGGGGGGTGTCTGGAGAGGGCGTTGAGGAGGCAGGGCGAGACGGGGAGAGGATGAGGAGGAGAAGCCGACATAGGGCGGGGCTGTGATCTACCGTAAAGAGAGATAGAGAAAGAGAGAAATTAGAGAGAGGATAAAGAGCAAGAAGAGAGGCAGAATTAACAGAGAGGGAGATGGTATATATATGTGTGTTGAAATGGAGAGAGGAAAAGTAGATAAAGAGAAAGAGGAAAAGAGAGTTAAAGAGTTAAAGAGAGAGTATTGATGTGGTGTAATACTCGTAGAAAGAGAAAAGCATATAAGGAGAGAAAATAAGATGAGAGTGGAACAGGCTGGTAGAGAGAAAGAGAGAGAGAGAGAGATAACATAGAAAGAAAAGAGCTAGAAAGAGAGGAGCAGGCAGACAGAAAGAGAGTAGAGAGAAAAAGACACAAAAGGTATGGAGAGATAAACGGATAGAGACCAGAGAGATGAGACAAAGAGATGCAAGCAGACAGAGACAATGAATAAGGAATGAAGCACATAAGAGAAGGAGGAGGAGGGGGAGGAGGAGGATTTCCACCGAAGACAGGAGAAGGGAGAAAGAAGAGGAGGAGGATTTCCACTGAAGAGAGGAGTAGGGAGAAAGAAGAGGAGGAAGAAGAAGAGGAGGAGGATTTCCACCGAAGACAGGAGAAGAGAGAAAGAAGAGGAGGAGAAGGAGGAGGATTTCCACCGAAGGGAGAAAGAAGAGGAGGAGGAGGAAGAGAATTTCTACCGAAGACAGGAGAAGGGAGAAAGAAGAGGAAGAGGAGGAGGAGGAAGAAGAGGATTTCCACCAAAGACAGGAGAAGAAAGAAGAGGAAGAGAAATAGGATTTCCACCAAAGACAGAAGAGAGAAAGAAGAGGAGGAGGAGGAGGATTTCCACCGAAGACAGGAGAAGGGTGAAAGAAGAGGAGGAGGATTTCCACTGAAGAGAGGAGTAGGGAGAAAGAAGAGGAGGAGGATTTCCACCGAAGACAGGAGAAGAGAGAAAGAAGAGGAGGAGGATTTCCACCGAAGGGAGAAAGAAGAGGAGGAGGAGGAGGAGGAGGAAGAGAATTTCTACCGAAGACAGGAGAAGGGAGAAAGAAGAGGAAGAGGAGGAGGAGGAGGAGGAGGAGGAAGAAGAGGATTTCCACCGAAGACAGGAGAAGAAAGAAGAGGAAGAGAAATAGGATTTCCACCGAAGACAGAAGAGAGAAAGAAGAGGAGGAGGAGGAGGATTTCCACCGAAGACAGGAGAAGGGAGAAAGAAGAGGAGGAGGAGGAGGAGGAGGATTTCCACCGAAGACAGGAGAAGGGAGAAAAGAGGACGAGGAGGAGGAGGAAGAGGAGGATTTCCACCGAAGACAGGAGAAGGGAGAAGGAAGAGGACGAGGAGGAGAAGGAGGAGGAGGGAGGGAGGAAGGAGAAAGGAGGCAAGAAGAGAAACAAATCCAGAGGTCATGGAATGGAAGATGAGAGAGAGAGAGAGAGAGAGAGAGAGAGAGAAAGAAAGAGAGAGGGGGGAAGAAAACAGACGGATAAAGGGGAGAGACAAACAAGATTGAGAAACGGATTGAAAGCTTGATCGCAAAGAAGCGAAAGAATAATAACTAGGGATGAAGGAAGAGGGAAATAGAGAGATAGATAGAATGAGAGAGAAGGAGAAAGGTAGACTGAGAGAAAGAAAATATAATAAAAAAGATGAAATGCACTCACGGTAAAAAGAGAGAGAAAGAGAGACACAAAGAAAGGGGATAAAACAGAAATGGAGGAAGAGAGAAAAAGAGAAGGGAAAATAGAAAGAGAGAGAGAGACATAAAGAAAGGGATAAAACAGAAATAAAGAAGAGATACGTAGAAAAAGAGAGAAGGATAAAGTGAAGGAGGAAGAGAGAAAAAGAGAAGGGAAAATAGAGAGAAAGAGAAAGACATAAAGTAGGGGATAAAGCAGAAATAAAAAAGAGATACGTAGAAAAAGAGAGAAGGATAAAGTGAAGGAGGAAGAGAGTAAAAGAGAAGGGAAAATAGAGAGAATAGAGAGAGGAGCGGGGATCCAGGACCTAGACGCGGACCGTCTGGCCCATAGGCGGGTGTGTACACGCGTACACACACGTGTACATTCGTGTGTACATGGACAACGTACATACGTACTGTGGTTCAGAACAGAAAGACGTGCGCGCTGCTGTACCATCCCACCTGATCTCGATCTCTCTCTCCTCTCTCTCTCTCTCTCTCCTCTCTCTCTCTCTCTCTCTCTCTCTCTCTCTCTCTTTCTCTTTCCTCTCTCTCTCTCTTTCCTCTCTCTCTCTCTCTCTCTCTCTCTCTCTCTCTCTCTCTCTCTCTCTCTCTCTCTCTCTCTCTCTCTCTCTCCCTCTCCTTCATCTGACTCTACTTCACTCCCTTATCCTCTTATCATCTCTCTTGTACCTCCTCCTCCTCCTCCTCCTCCTCCTCCTTCTATCTCTCTGTTGCCTTCTGTCCTTTATTCTATGCTTTGCCTCTCTCCCATCTCTCCTCCTCATAATCTTCCATCTTCTTCATTCCTCCTCTTTTCTCTTTCCTCTTCTTTCCTCCCCTCCTCCTCTTTTTCTCTCTCTTTCTCCTCCTCCCCCTCCTCCTCCCCTCCTCCTCCTCCCCCTCCTCTCCTCTGCCTCCTCCCCCTCCTCCACCTCTACCTTCTCCCCCTCCCCCTCCCTCTCCCCTCCTCCTTCTCCCCCTCCTCCTTCTCCTCTCGTCCTCCTTCTTCTCCTCCCCTCCTACCGCCCTCCTCCTCCTCCTCTTATTCCTCCTCCTCTTCCTCCCATGAACTCTGTGGCCCGCCCGCTCAGTCTCGTCTCTCCTCCTTCCTCTCCTTTCCTCTCTTCTCTCTTTCCCCTCTCTTCCCTTCCCTTCCTCTTCCTGCACTTTCTCTTTCCTCTCTTTTCCTTCCCCTTCTTTCCCTCCCTCCTTTACCTAGCCTCCATTCTCCTTCCTTTTCCTTTCCTTTCCTTCCCTTTCCTTCCCTTCCCCTCTCTTCCCTTACCTTCCTCTTTATGCTCTTTATCTTTTCTCTCTTTTCCTTCCCCTTCTTTCCCTCCCTCCTTTACCTAATCTCCGCTTTCCTCCCTTTCCCTTTCCTTTCCTTTCCTTCACTTTTCCCTTCCCCTCGATTCTCTTCCTTTCCATTTCCATTCGTTGCCTTCCCTTGCCTTTCCTTCCCATTTCTCCCATTCCCTTTTCTCCCCTACTCTCCCTTGTCTTCCCTTCCTCTTACCTTCCCTTACCTTTCCCTTCCCTTTCCCTTCCCTTTCCCTTCCACTCTCCCATCCTACCTCTTCCTTTTCTTTCAGTTTCTTTCGTTTTTGTCTGGTCCAATTAGCCCAATGCTACCTCTTCCTTTCCCTCCGTCTTTCTTCCTTTCCTTCCCTCCCATTCTCTTCCCTTCCTTCCCCTTCCCTTCCTTCCTTTCCCCTTTCCTCCCCTCCCTTCTCCCATACTACATCTTCCATTCAATTTCATTCTTTCCCTTCCTTCCCCTACCTTCCCTTCCCTCCTCCTCCCTCCTCTTCCTCCCGCTTCACTCCCCTTCCCTCCCCTTTTCTCCCCTTCCCTCCCCTTCCCACATTCCCCTTCCCTTCCCCCTCCACCTATCCACTTACTGCTCTCCACCTTCCTCCCCTCCTTCCTTTCCTTCATCATATCTCCTTCCCTTCTTACCCCTTCTTTTGCCTTCGCCTTTCCTTCTTCCTCCCTTCCCCATCCCTCACATCCATTTCCCCTCCTTAACCTACTCTTACCACTTCCTCCCCTCTTCCACTTCCTCCCCTCCACTTCCTCCCCCTCCACTTCCTCTCTTCTCCAGAATTCCCTTTCTTCTCTTTCCCGTCTTTCTTTCCTCTTTACCTTCTTTTACCCTCATTCGTCTTTCCTTTTTCCCCTTCTTCGTTTTCCCCTCTCCTCCACTCTTTTCAACCCCTTTGTCTTTTCCTTTCCCTACCTCTCTCTTCCCCCTACCTTTTCCCTATCCTTACCTCGTTTCCTAGTCCTTCCCCTCCCCGCCTCTCCCCTCCTTTCCCTTTCCTTTTCTTTCTTATCCTTTCCTTTTTCTTCCCTTCCCCCTCCTATCCAATCCCATCCCTTTCCTTTCGTTTCCTTGCAACTGTCTTCCTTTCCTTTTTCCCTACCCAAATTACCTTCCCACTTCCCCTCCCTTCATTCTCTCTCTGTCCCTTCCCCTTTCCATTCTGTCACCCCTGTCCCTACTCTCCTTCCCCTTCCCTTCCCCCTCTCTTTCTTCCGCTCTCTTTTCCCCATCCTTACCTCTTTTTCTCCTCCCCTCTCTCCCTCCCTCGGCCTTCCTCTCTCCTCCACCCCTCTCCTCCTCTCTTTTACCCCTCCCCTCCTCTTCTTCCTCTTCTATTTCCCCTCTCTTTCTTCCCCTTTCTTTTCCCCGCCCCTTACTCTTCTCCTCCTCCCCTCTCTTCCTCCCCCTCCTCTCACCTCCCCTCCTCTCCCCTCCCCTCCTCTCCCCTCCCCTCCTCTTCTCTCTCTTCCTCTCTTCTCCCCTCCCTTTCCCCTCAGGCAGTCCCACGTTTGGCCCTTACGACCCCGGACACCCCAAAGTCCCATTTCCCCTCATTCTAGGGATCATACGTCCGTCCCGTTTTCCTCTCCCCTTCCCTTCCTCTCCCCTCTCCTCCCCTCGCCCTTCTCATCTCACCTCCCGTCTCCCCTCTCCCCTCGTCTCCCGTCCCCCTCACTCGCCCCGACGACCCTTTCCCCTCGCTGTCTTCCCTCAAGCTAGCCGGCGTTGAGTTTCCCCTCGCGTTGTATTAGTGTTAGCGTTCATGTCTGCCCGTGCTAGCGTCCACTTGAGCTCGCTGACCCTCGCTCCGCCATGTCAACTAGCTGTTTCCATGGTAACGACCTTTGCTAGCTGGTCCCCATGGAATCAGTCAAAGCGGCTAGCTGGCTCCCCTTGCTAGTTCATCTCGGTACCAGCAACCCTTCCTGCTAGTTGTGTACCACGCTTGCGTTCATAAGAGCTAGTTGACCCTCAGCGCTGTGCTAGTGGTTGGCCTTGGCAACTAGTTCTTTCGTACCCATGTGACTGATCCAATTAGCCCCAATATATGGTATTGTCCGCTGCTGGTAGTTCTTCCTCTAATTAATTAATTAGTATCTATGGTAGCTAGTGGAATATTTATATGTTTATTTATTCATTTATTTGTTTGTTTGCTTATTTATCAAGACTCAAAAACAGAATTTCAGATTCCTTTTATATACATATATACATATATATATATATATATATATATATATATATATATATATACACACACACACACATAATATTTTTACTCATTTTTTCCAAATCGTGTCTACAGTTCTTCATGAAGAAAAGTGCTTACGCCAGGAGACGCTTGGCTGAAGCCAAAGACCTCACCTTTGACC
>NC_134791.1:11229144-11234144 GCF_046742065.1 Oratosquilla oratoria | reverse complement strand
AAAATGTCTTAAAAAGGATTATGAATATTGGATCATTTATTCTATCTCCAGTAGTTCTCATTCTCTCTCTCTTTCTCCCCCCTCTCTCTCTCTCTCTCTCTCTCTCTCTCTCTCTCTCTCTCTCTCTCTCTCTCTCTCTCTCTCTTTCTGTCTCTTCCTCCCTCTCTTTCCCCCTCTCTCTTTTTCCCTCTCTATCTCTCCCTCCCTCTCTCTCTCCCTCTCTCTCCCTCTCTATCTCTCTCCCTCTCTTTCTCTCTCTCTCTCTCTCTCTCTCTCTCTCTCTCTCTCTCTCTCTCTCTCTCTCTCTTTAGGATGCTATGTTCTGTGCTCCATCGGATCGTCTGCCATTATTCATTCATCCTTTCAATGCAGCACTTGAGTCATGACCCGTGACTTCAGAGGCCAGTCTCCCCTCCCCCCCGACCCCTTCCTCTCTCTCTCTCTCTCTCTCTCTCTCTCTCTCTCTCTCTCTCTCTCTCTCTCTCTCTCTCTCTCTCTCTCCCTCTCTGTCTTTCTCTCTCTCCCTCTCTCTCTCTGTGTTTTTCTCCTTTTCTCACATTGTAAATTGAAACCCTTTTCTCACCATTTTGCCACGAAATCCCACGTCACGTTTCCTGCGGTGGCCGGGGGGGGGGGAGCTGGCATGGTCCTTTTCATCTAGAGGCGCCCTTAACCAATTCTCCCAACTCCCGGGATGAATACCAATCGAGGACGCCACAGTCAAGTCTCAAGAGTATTAGAAACATGTTGCAAACATGTTGGTAACATGTTCTAAGGGTCCTCAACATCTCCGATTGTGTCACCCACTCTGCGAGGTGGTTTAGCAGGATAACCTGCATTGGGACGCTTGGATTGAAGACTGGATTATGGCCGTACTGCCATCACGCGGTGACCTGTGGATCCGAACCTAGTTTGTGGCATCACGTGGGTGCCTCCTTGTCCCTTATTTTCTTGTTCCTTTTTTCTTTTTTTAACATATTTGTATCATCCAATCTACTGTTTATTTAATAATAAATCATTAAGATTCCGGGAAAAACGTGAACCTGTTTTTGAGCCACCCTGTAGGCTATTATACCTTTGTTTTGCACAAATACAATTTTGTTAGCAACACTATTGTAGATAACAATTGTGTACAGAAATATGTACAGTTGCCAACAACGTAAAATAGATTTGCAAATTTCCGATACAAACTGGGTCACATTTAATTGTCCGCTGGAGTACGTCTGTGAGCCTGAAGAGGTGGAAACATTCAAATACGTAATGATCCACCCCCCACGCCCACACCCACACCCACCCACACCCACACACCCGCCCATCCACCCCTAAGATCCTTCGTGTCCTCCAGGCATCCCATTGTCCACTATGAAGTCGCAAGAGAAACGATGACAAAATTCCGGACAGGTGCCTAAAGACAGAGGCCGGGAGGGACGGAGGTCCGTAGGGGGGCGCCTCTTTGAAAAGCTCGTTGAAATGAAGCAAAAGCGGTCGAGGACACTGGGTCTCTCTCTCTCTCTCTCTCTTTCTCCCCCCTCTCTCTCTCTCTCTCCTCTCTCTCTTTCTCTTCTCTCTCTCTCCTCTCTCTCTTTCTCTTCTCTCTCTCTCTCTCTTTCTCCCCTCCCTCTCTATCTTTCCCCCCCTCTCTCTCTCTCTCTCTCTCTCTCTCTCTCTCTCTCTCTCTCTCACACACACACACACACATTTAGGTTCTTACGAATTTGGTGTGTTTGTACATCTCTCTTGTTTTTACCATCTGAAAACCTCTCTCCTTCTCTCTCGTCCACCTGTCCGGCTCTCCCCCATCTGTCTGTTTGTCTGGTTGTCGGTCTTCTTGTCCATCTGTTCTTCACTCTCTTTGTGTCTATTTGTCTCTCGCCTGAGCTTGTCAGTCCAATTGCTTGTTTGCCTCTCTTGTCTGTTTCCTTTACTCTCTCTCTCTCTCTCTCTCTGTTATTATTATTGATATTAGTATTATTATCATTAGCTTCTTTGTCATCATTATCAATCTTTCTCTCTCTCTCTCTCTCTCTCTCTCTCTCTCTCTCTCTGTTATTGTTATTGGTATTAGTATCATCATCATCACCTTCATTGTCATCATTATTAATCTTTCTCTCCCTTCCCCTCCTCTCTCTCTTTCTCTCTCTCGCTCTCTCCCTCTCTCTGTTATTATTATTTATATTAGTATTATCATCATCAGCTTCATTATAATCATTATCAATTTTACAAACTCAGATAACGTTTGACCTTGAATAGACTCATTCCCATACGGGGTCACACATTGAGGTCAGGGTGGGAACTTTCTCAGGTTCCTCAGGTCACACGGAACCTGTCCTCCCATCAAGGTCTCCGCCGGAACGCGTGAGGCGATATCACCCAAGTAACAGGAACCTTTAACCCCTTCAATACAGTGACTGTCTTGGTTCTATTCCAACTAAGAAATAGACTATTTTCTATGTATTTCAGGACTTGAACTGTGACCTCAATGGGGTCTCGATCACTGAAGCCAGTTTTCAGTCAGAGGTCCGTCCCCTGATAGGAATCAAATTGCTTTTTTTCACTCAGAACAAAATATATTAAGGTCGTCACCGTGTTTAGGGGGTTAAGTGAACTTGGGTGATGTATCTCAAAGTGAAAAAATCGCCTGGCGCCAACCAGAATAAAATTAGGCAAGAGATCAAGCGGGTTAGGGCGTCGTTACTTGTGACGAAGGTCGAGGGGTGGCGGTTCGAACCCTGCCACCGGTGATGTTGAACCAAAGGCACGCTTCCTTAAATTCCACGCAACAAAGTCCTCTGTGATGGGCACCGTTTTATCCTCCTGATTGGGTGAGTTTGTGACGTTAAACCATATCATCATCATCATCATCATCATCATCATCACAAGCTCTTCGCAGTGTTGACGCCACTTAACTTGAACAGAATCGTGTGACGTTTATGCAAGGGCATAATGAAAATGTGTCCGGGAGGACACGAGACAACACGCAGACCGAGTTAGCTAAAATGACTCTTACGCTCGGATGACATAACGTCGTTTTTCGTAATGATGTGTGTGGGATTTGCAAATCTGGCGCTTCTGTTGTAGCAAACGATACTCGCTCGCCTCGTCGGCATCATTATAATTGTCTGGCGACAGGTAACACAAAGTGAGGGTGAATGTGTTCATTGACGCCTTTCATCGCTGGCGCCACGCTCACGCTGAATGAAATCATCTGGCGACAGAATATAGAACTGGAGGGGAGAATCGCCCCCCCCCCTTGAAGGGCCTGAACTTGTCCGACATGCTGACCCACTTTACAGACTTTATTCTGTCGAGTGGCAGATGATTTTATTTAGGCGAAATTGGCGCCAGTGTAGTGACTCCGGGTGATTTTGTTTAGCCGAGAATGGGTTATGATGGTGGAGTGGATAAATAGACATATAAACGGAAATAGAAAGATAAAAAAGGAAGCAGTAAGAAATGAATTATTGAATAAGTAGATAAACAGTTATACAGAGCTGGGCGCGTTACCGCCAGTCAAGTAGCGCGTTACCGAAAAATCTGGAGTGTATTACCGTCAATGCGTACTATACACATATGAGTGTATATATATATGTATATATATATATATATATATATATATATATATATATATGTGTGTGTGTGTGTGTGTGTGTGTGTGTGTGTGTGTGTGTGTATGTATGTATATACATTGCGTATATGTACACATATATGTAGATTTTTCGGTAACGCACTACCTGTCCGGCGGTAACTTGCCCAGCTCAGCAATTATATAAATAAACCAATTAAAGAACGATGGCTTAATACATGAGTGAATAATTCAACAAGAACCCACTGTGTTGGATAAGAAGAAATGAAATAGATGATATCCATATATTTCGATCACGGACTGTGATCCTCTTCAGTGTATTCCACTGAAGAGGATCACAGTCCATGATCGAAATATATGGATATCATCTATTTCATTTCTTCTTATCCAACACAGTGGGTTCTTGTTTAATTTTACGAATGTGTTACGACATTACTTTGTAGTTATGGGTGAATAAGTTAGTGAATGTGAATAGGAATTTATCGGAAAAAGCACTACACATCTCAAAAGAACGAAAGTGCCGTCAGTTGATTTTATTAACCATGGTATTCATTAGTGGACGTCACACAAACACAACACAAGAAATAAGATCTTTCTTGCGCACGTTCCACCTCATTTCGGGTCTCATTCGCCCCCAGGCAGATTCAAGCTGGGCGCACGTGTGTAATTAGTCACGTATACACACACACACACACACACACACACACACACACACACACACACACACACACACACACACACAGATGAGCGAGTATGTACACATTCGCGCACACGCACAGAAACACACACAGGCAAACAAACGCGTACGCATAAATACACACACGTGTACACACACAGACACACACATATAAATCATAGAAACATATACAGGCATACAGAAACGCAAGCGCGCGCGCACACACACACACACACACACACTGAAATAATTTCAGTATCGCTGCGCTTCGAGTCGTTACTCCAACTCTCGTGGGCGGGGAGTTGGTTGTGTGTGTGCGTGTAAGGTCACAGCATTACCCATAGATCGGTCATACGAGCTCTGAGCTCTCTTCCGGGAGGGAAATAGCTGCGAATCACGAGTCCAGCACGTGATCCAAAGACCAAGGTGAATACACACACACTTGTTATACAGCTACAATTGTCTCTTAATTACTATTTGTTCGCGGGCCCACAGGGGCGACATCTTGCGGAGGCTATATGTACTACATTATCGCCTCAGCCAGTAACTTCATCGTTTTGAATCCCGTGACCGGTTTCCGCCAATCACAGGACTTTCTCCTATTAAGAAAAAAGAAACCGGACTGGAGCCAACTTAGTTTTGATTTGTGTTAGGTGTGGGTGTTTACTTATAAGATTTTTTTTTTTTTTTTTTGCTTTGCTTTTGTAAGGACCATGGTGTTCTTCCAAATATGATCTATGG
>NC_134791.1:11199144-11216644 GCF_046742065.1 Oratosquilla oratoria | reverse complement strand
AGGATAGTTGCACACTGTGCCAAAATTAAGGAACTAAAAATGCTTGAAGCCATCCACATTAGGGAGAGAGCTCCAATTATTAATATTCAATGTAATATGATTTCCGCCATCCCGCTATTTAATTCTTCCACGAGATTTGGAGCCCAACAACAGCAACACCCACCTCCTTCCTCTCCCCCTCCCCCTCCTACACCTCACCAACCCCCACATGACCAGCGTGGTGACCCAGCGAGAAGACCTACCTTACCTGACTCCCCCCCTCTCCCTCCTCCTCCCCCTCCTCCTCCCCCTTCCCTTCCAAGACGTAGTGTCCGGCTACGTAACGGATCACGAACCATGCACCGTTCCCAAGCGGCCCATATTTAAACCCATGTTGTCTGTACACCATTGTCAATTGTGAATCATGTAGCTTTGAAAATTGTGACTTTTCTCTTGTAACTATTCTGAAGATGACTCCCTGAAGTCGAAACGTTAAATTAAATATGGAAGAATTTGGAAGGCTTGTATTTGCCCACCCTCCTGAAATGAGACCTACTGTGAGGAAAATTGAAAATCTCAGTAAGAAGATTAACCAGTGCCAAAATGCTGTCGTGTTTAACTCCGTGTGTATATATATATATATATACATACAGTATAATATATATCTTCTCTTTCTCATGCCTTCAAAACTAGCGACTACCGGTGACTGCCACCTACCTTAGCATTCCAAGCACCCAGGGCAAAGGTGGTGTCGTTGGTCACAGCTCAGCGCCTCCAGGCGTAAGCTCTCTACGCAAGAGCTCTGAGAGTCGTGTCCTCCCATTGTCATGCTGAGGTTTCCTGCTCTCATCTCGAATGGAGTTTTGAGTTACAAAGGTTTATCTTCCTGCGGGCGTGATTACGCCCTTTGTTTACGCCCTTGCGTGTCCTTGATGGAGTAATGGATGCAGCCGCCAGTAGAGAACCCTCATTTCCGCTTCCACTCGAATTATTCCGTGTTTTGTCAATTTTGCTTACCGTGCGTTTGATGTGTGTGCGTGCGTGTGCCTGTGTGTGTGCTTGTGTGTGTGTGTGTGTGTGTGCACGCGCGCGTTTATGTGTGTGCTGTAGTTTCAGTAATTGTTGAAATAATTTCCCTGATGTTCTTTTTAAATCCCTCCCATTTCACATATTTACATTTCAAGTCTCCAGTCTTCGATTTATACATAGACCACTGCATCATTTATATATATATATATATATATATATATATATATATATATATCTGTGTGTGTGTGTGTGTGTGTGTGTGTGTGTGTGTGTGTGTGTGTGTGTGTGTGTGTGTGTGTGTGTGTGTGTGTGCGTGCGTGTGCATGTGTGTGTGTATAATATTTCATTCACCCAGCTACCCCGGACTTCCGCTATTCGTTCTGTTTAAGTATCCTCCTCAATTCAAAGCTGTACAAATTTGACGAGCGCACAGAGCATTGTATACCTCTTGGCTTCGAATCTAATTCTGTGCATTAAAATTACATAAGTGCAGTGGAAGCACAAAGGATCGCATTCCTTTTCATTCTCTCTTGATTTCTAAATGTATTCTGTCCTCTCGCTACAGAAGCAGGAGAACACTGCAGGTCTTCCTCTGGCTCGGAAGGCACTGTGCCCAGAGCAGTGCCTCTGAATAGGGACGGGATCCTCTTCAGAAGCCCAAGGAGGCTTCCTAGATGATGAAGAGTCTTGGTAAAAGAAAGCAGCTCGCCAGGGGGCGCGGGGGCGGGGGTGGGGGGTGGGGGGAGGAAGTGGTCCCGTGTTCGATCCCGATCATGTGTATCACCCAAGAACTTCCTCACAAGTCGTTACTTGGAGTGAAGGTCGAGAGGGATGGCGGTTCGAACCCTGCCACCGGCGAAATTGAGCCAAGGGCATGGTTAATGAGATTCCGCGCTACAAAGTCCTCTGTAAGGGGCACCGTCCTAGCCTCCCAATAGGGGGAAAGTCGTGACAGACCATATCAAACCATGTTGAAACTTCACTATCTCGATTCCATCACCTTGATGACGTACTCTACTGTGTTTGACGTCAGATGATTTTATTCAGTTCAAGGACTACCCCAATGGTAAAGAAACAACGACAAACCAGTGGATATACTTCTTACATTGATGTATTGTTAGAGTGACAAACTGGAGAGACCTTTTGGTCTTTGGATCAGAAAGATGACTCCGTCTAGAAGGACAGGGAAGAACCAAGAACCTCCACTTGAATCTGAAGACCTGAGGGTCGTAAGTCTAAACCTTTCGCCAGTCCAGAAGAATAATTTCTACTTTTAGAAAATAAAAATCTAATTTGTTTTCTAGTTCGGTTGGTCTGGCTTGCTGGCTCATCTCTAAAATGTACCGATAATATTCGTAAGTATAGGCAGTGAAGTTAGTAAAATTCTACTTAAAAGAAAAGAAAAAATATATAGAACACCCCAATCATGTAAATTATATGTGGATGGCCAGATGGAGTGTGTTGAGGAATGAATAAAATATGTTCAGGTCAGATGCATTTGTCCGCGACCTAACTTAACCTAACTCATCGCCATGGGCGAAATAAGCCACACCTTTGTTCCTGACCATTCGCCAACCCGCTTTCTTCCAGTACGCGTCATTCATAAGCAACCGTGATTGGTCAGGACAGAAAGGGGGCGTGGTCTGTTTCGCCTGAGGTCATTTCGAGGAATATGGCCAAAGCGTCATCCTCACGTGTAAAACTCGAGGACAGTAACCCTTCCTCTATGACTCGAGGACAGTAACCCTTCATCTATGACTCGAGGACAATAACCCTTCCTCTGTGACTCGAGGACAGTACCCCTTCCTCTGTGACTCGAGGACAGTAACCCTTCCTCTGTGGCTCGAGGACAGTAACCATTCCTCTATGACTCGAGGACAGTAACCATTCCTCTATGACTCGAGGACAGTAACCCTTCCTCTGAGACTCGAGGACAGTAACCCTTCCTCTATGACTCTAGGACAGTGATCCTTCCTCTGTGGTTCGAGGACAGTAACTGTTCCTCTGTGACTCGAGGACAGTGACCCCTCCTCTGTGACTCGAGGACAGTAACCCTTCCTCTGTGGCTCGAGGACAGTAACCATTCCTCTATGACTCGAGGACAGTAACCATTCCTCTATGACTCGAGGACAGTAACCCTTCCTCTGAGACTCGAGGACAGTAACCCTCCCTCTGGAACTCGAGGACAGTAACCCTTCCTCTATGACTCGAGGACAGCAACCCTTCCTCCACGACTCGAGGACAATAACCCTTCCTCACGAGGCCATGCGATTTTATTCAGCTAAGGGGGGAGGGGGGGTAGGGGTGTTTTTGTCGCGGCCCAGAGGAAGCCCAAACCCGTTGACGGCAACTCACGGGGGGCTTTTGTCTAATTGGATCTTAAAACTTGGAGAAGAGGTCACTTGGATTCCGAGACCGGAAACATCTTTTTTTGCGGCCACCAAGCCACTTTCTTTCCTCCCTTCTCATTCCTCTGCCCTCCTCTTCAGTATTTATTTATCTATTTATTTATTTATTTGTTTGTTTATTTATTCGTTTATTAACTTTTCTGGCATAGTTTCTGTCACCGTCTGTCTGCTCTTTAATGGTTTGATCTTTCTACCATGCACACACGAGTTTGTGTGTGTGCGTGTGTGTGCGTGTAAAATGTATACACACACATACACACACACACACACACACACACACACACACACACACACACACACACACACACACACACACACACACACACATATATACACATAAATTCTTCTGGAGGAGAGTAATTCCTTTGCCAAGCCGCTGAAACGTGTGTGAAATCAAATCTGTCATGAATTATGCAAATGAATGCGAACGAACGCCCGCACGCCCGCGTGGGCGGGTAATATCACGGGCACAGTCTTTTCGCTCTCTCTCTCTCCGTCTTCTGCTCTCATTTTCCTCTTCCTTCTCCTCCTCTTCCTCCTCCTCTTCCTCCTCCTCCTCTTCCTCCTCCTCTTCCCCCTCCTCCTCTTGCTCTTCCTACGCTTGTTCCTCTTCATCCTCTTGCTCCTCCTCCTCTTCTTCCTCCTCCTTCTCTTGCTCCTCCTCCTCCTCTTGCTCTTGTCCCTCCTCCTCTTGGGATTGTTCCTACTCCTCCTCTTGCTCCTCCTCCTGCTCTTGTTCCTCCTCCTCCTTGCTCCTCCTCCTCCTCATCTTGCTCCTCCTCCTCCTCATCTTGCTCCTCCTCCTCCTCATCTTGCTCCTCCTCCTCATCTTGTTCCCCCTCCTCCTTTTGCTCCTCCTCCTCTTCTTGCTCCTGCTCTTGTTCCTCCTCCTCCTCTTGTTCCTCCTCCTCCTCTTCCTGTTACTCTTCCTCTTGCTCCTCCTGCTCTTGTTCCTTCTCCTCCTCTTCCTCCTCCTCTTCCTCCTCGCCTCGGGTGGCGGACGACGTGCACACCGGGCGGCTCGAGGCTGGCTGCATCTTTCAGTGCCGCTCCATTCACTTCGTCAAAGGTTTCACCACGCGATCAACTATTGACAAAGGATTGGAAACAGGAACTGCATTTATATATATACAGTATATATATATATGTATATATATTATATATATATATATATATATATATATATATATGTGTGTGTGTGTGTGTGTGTGTGTGTGTGTGTGTGATTCACCTTGGTCTTTGGATCACGTGTTGGACTCGTGATCGACAGCTATTTCCCTCCCGGAAGAGAGCTCAGAGCTCATATGACCGATCTATGGGTAATGCCGTGACCATACACGCACACACACACCCAACTCCCTGCCTACGAGGGTTGGAGTAACGACTCGAAGAGCAGCGATACTGAAATTATTTCAGCCCTGGGCAGGATTCGAACCTGGGCCGCCGTAGTGACAGTCGGGGACTCTACCAACCGCGTCACCGAGTGTGTGAGTGTGTTTGTGTTTGTGTGTGTGTGTGTGTGTGTGTGTGTGTGTGTGTGTGTGTGTGTGTGTGTGTGTGTGTGTGTGTGTGTGTGTGTGTGTGTGTGTGTGTGCTTTAGAAGGAGTCTATTTTGAATACAAGCTTTGCTTTAGATATATTTCGACCCTATTAGGGGGAAGCTTCAGGAGTTACAGTTCAGTGACTACAGCTCCTGAAAATGACCCCTGATTGGTTTCGAAAGACGTACAAGAGTACAAAAGAGTACAAAAAGTGCGAGTGATGTACTTTGGTGAATTTATCAATAGCCTGGCCATCAACCTTCGGGCCTCATAAGAATTATTGAGAGTATTTTGTTCAACTTGAACAATGCTGTCACTGCTGTATACTTGAACAAATCTTACATATGTATATTAACAAGCTTTATAAATCGCTAGTTCGTCCACATTTGGAATATGCTGTTTCCGTATGGTCACCGAATCTCATTAAAGACATTGACAGATTGGAAAAAGTACAACGGCGAGCCACAAAGTTGATTCCAAATATCAGAAATAAATCATAAGAAAATCGACTAAAACATATGAATCTATTTTCCCAAAAAAAAGCGTAGACTCAGAGGTGACTTGATACAGGTCTTTAAGATTGTAAAGGGAATTGTCAACATCAAAAGTGACAAAATTTTCACACTGAATGAGAATCAGACAATAAATAATGGGCTCAAACTGTTAGGAAATAGATTTGATATGGAAGTGGGTAGAAACAACTTCGCCAACCGTGTAGTTAATGAATGGAATAAACTTCCTGCAGAGGCAGTGCAATGTTGTTCAGTTCAAGCTTTAAGAATCGTTTAGATAAACACCTAAGCAAGATGCCGTAATGCCCGCCATTTATTTTACATTATATTTGTTTATTTGTTATCATTTGTTTATTATTATTTGGTTATTTTTTATTATTATTTATCAGTCCATTTATTATTTACTATTAACCTGTTTATTTATTACTTAAATTTACCTATTTATTTATTTCATTATTAATATTATTATTATTATGAATTTTATCAATGAATTTATCATTATAATTTTTTCCCATCTGGCCTAGTTTTGGACCAAAAGGTCTCCTGTCGGCAAGCTCCTCCTTTGTAATCCTTAATCCTTTGTAATGTATATATATATATATATATATATATATATATATATGTATATATATAATATATGATATATATATGTATATATATAATATATGATATATATATGTATGTATGTAGCAAGGTCGCGCCTCGAAAAATTCATTTCTGTAGAATACGCGCACCATATTTAATTTCTGTATTAATGTCATCCCGCTGGAGCTTGCATTATGGCAATATATCATTATTAATGTTATTATGTCCCACATATCTATATGTAAATATAAATGTTAGTAGTAGTATTCTGTAAAGTTAGAATTTTAATACATAAACCAAATTAGTCGTGGTGCTATTAAAGGTGTATTATATCCTTCTTGCATAAAGAATTATGTTTCACCGACAAGACATCGGCTTTGCTCGCCTATACCACGCATTTTATTCCCAATATACAAGTCCCAAGAAAATTGGAGTTTACTTAGTTCTATCCTTCCTCTTGGGAAAGTGTACCCTTCATCAACTGTAGTAACATAACACTACACATATACACAGACATTTCTCTTGACAAGACGCAAGGTTTTTTCTGAGGGCCCGGACGACCTGAATTAGGTTTTGTGCCCTTCTTGCCCTCTCTGGTGAATTGTACGACCACTCAATTAACAGTAGAAAGGGGTATTGACAAATTTTCAGATATTTTGCGTTGACTATGTCCACCTTCATGTTGACCCACAGTACGACCTCGCTGAAATTCAGATAGGTCTACCTCTCCTTTGGTTCGTGGCATGCTTGATTAATCTTGTATGTAATGTGAAACATAAATCTAGGTAAATATAACATATTAGGTAAATTTGAATGACATTAAATTTTAAATAAGAGCAGAAATGCATGTTTTTTGTGTCTTCAATTCTGTCATGTCTGTGTATGTATATATATATATATATATATATATATATATATATACATATATATACATATGTATATATATATATATATCTGTGTGTGTGTGTGTGTGTGTGTGTGTGTGTGTGTGTGTGTGTGTGTGTGTGTGTGTGTGTGTGTGCGCGTGTGTGTGCACATCACGCACACACATACACACACACACACACACACACACACACAAACACACACACACAAACACACACACACAAACACACAAACTCTTTTTCTCAATGTTCGAGTAGACGGTTCAGGAAGATCCAAGCGCAGAGGCTCACTCAAGCGTAGATTATATGCCTCGATTGCTCTTGCAAAGAGCTCATGGTGGTGGTGGTGGTGGTGGTGGGGGAGGAGGAGGAGGAGGAGGAGGAGGTATACCAACCAATTACACTAGGCAAGCAGTGTCTGGGGTAGAGAATCGAATTAAGCCTCTCGAAGAGATTCTATTCGATTACTCAAAGCACTCGCCCATCACTACTCCTGTATAAGCCGCGAAGCCTCACTTACTTATAAGGCTCTGGCAACGGTGGGAAATCTGTCCTTCTTGTGCAGACAGTCTCTTACCGTCTTTGATTTTTTTTTTTTTTCCTGAACCCTGACGATTTGATTCAGCTGAGATTATTATTATTATTATTTTATTATTACTATTATCATTATTTTATTATTATTGTTATTATTATATTATTATTATTATTGTTGTTACTATTACTATTATTATTATTATTATTATTATTATTATTATTATTATTATCAACGAATCATGTCCAAGTAATGGACATTATTACATATGTATTCAGCATCAAGCCCCTTTATCAGCGCAAAAGCCAGATAGGACAGAATTTTATCTCTGGGAGTTCTAATTCTTCTGATTTCAGTCGAGCTGTGAGGCGGGATAGAGGGATGTCCCCTCATCTTTGAGGTGCTAAGATGTTTGAGTGGCGTTAAATGGGGGTGAGTGTGTGTTTTGATTCAGCCACCAACCCATCCCTGTTATAATGTGGAGGAGACCTTTTGTACGTATATATAACTTCAGTGACGAAATACGTTGGTCAGGCAGGAAGATCCAGCTTGGACAACCGCGTAGTCTGAATGGCCCGAACTTCCCGCAGGTTCAGTCGCACATTGTGTAAACACACCGACGCAATATGTGTTTGTTTACTTTCCAATTTCAGGACTTATTTGTTTCTTTGTTTTTGTGCTGCTCTGCATTCCGCCCTCGTTCAATATTGAACGAAAAGACTTTTGTCAAAATGTTTCGCCATCGGCGTCCATTGTAATAGGAGGCATGAACGGAGCGTTCGTTTATGAAACACAGAGGAATTACATAAAAGAGCCTACGTCATTAGTTAACGTGATGAGAGACAAGAACTAAACAACAACAAATTAAAGTAACTTTTTTTTTTGCAAGGGGAGGGGAGAGTAACCCTTGTCATCGTAAGCTTCCCTCCCCCCATCCCCCAAACTCTCCCATGCATTATTACTCATCGTAATCATTATAACGAGAAGAGCAGGTGCTTTCGCGTACACCTAAATTTCGCGTGCATATTGCGTCATCATCGCGAATTTTAAAGACCCCTTTTTCTTTTTTTACGTGTGATTTATTAATTTGATTTTGAGTTAGTACTCTCATTAGCCTCTTTACACCTGCCGAGGGGTGGGGGGCTGTCACGGATGTGAATGAAATCCTAAGGCGCCAACGGAGATGAAAGGGGGGGCTTGTCGCACCCCAGGGGGGGAAGGGGGCTCGTCAAGCCCCGGGGGGGAGGGGGATCGTGAAACCCTAGGGGGGTAAGGGAACTTGTCTCGCCCCGGGGGGAAGGGGGATCACACCCCCAGGGGGGAAGGGGGCTTGTCGCACCCCGAGAGGGAGGAAAAGGGGCTCGTCGCATCCCGAGAGGGGGGAAAGGGGGCTCGTCGCAGCCGGGGGGGGGGGGGCGAAGGGTGGGGCTTACCACGGAGACGAACAAAATCGCCTGGCGCCAGACGGAATTAAAGGAGAAGTCACACATGGCACGGAGGAGCCCGAAGCTGAGCTACATCGTATATTTTTGAAAGAGATTCCTCTTGTTTGAAGTCGCGTCGTTTGGGCCTCGTCACATGTTGGCCCAGGGTCGTGATGGTGGTCGGGGAGGTAGAGTGGTCGGCTCCCGTCTCAATGTGTGGAGGGTGAAGGGTCAACGGACAATCAAAACCCCAATCGGTAGGTTAGGTTAGGTTAGGTTAGGTCAGCTCCTAACCTCCCCCCCCTAAATTTCCTATTGGGTTTTTGTGTGGTATGCAGATTGGGGTTTTGTCCGTTGGGTTTTTGTCATGTGTTCGGAGTCGAGATTTACTTTTTTTTTTGTGTGTGTGTTTGTGTGTGTGTTTATATAATCATAGTACACAGGGAAGAAGTAACGCTCGTGGGGTCCTGCCTCTTACTCTCCGATTATCATAACTAACCTCACGTGTGTGTGCGTGTGTGTGTATACACGCGCACGCGTGTGTGCGGATGTACGTGTATTACAAGTAAAAAAAAACAAACAAAAAAAAACGACCTGACCATGGCGGCCGTTTTTGCATTAAAATCCTGCCATATGCTGAAAATATTTTGTTATTCGCATTGGAAATAGAATAATGCAATTGTGAATTACTCTGATGATGTGTGGGGGGAGTCGCTGGGTTTTATTTTCCTCTCGAATATCAAAATACAACGATTTTATTTTTGATTTTAGCGAAGATAGAATAGTGAGACTATCAGGTAACATCGAAATGTTTCCCCCCGCTCGCACGTCCGTAGACACGCGTCGTTCAGTTGTCTGTCGCCAGGTGATTTTATTACAAAGGATTACAAAAGAGGAGCATGACAACAGGAGACCTTTTGGTCCATAACTAGGTCGGGTGCAAAAAAAAAATAATAATAATAATAAAAAAATGAAAATAATAATAATAAAAAATAAAATAAATAAATAAGAATTATAAGAATATAGATAATAATAGATAAAATGAGTAGATAAATAAATAGATAAAGTTCAATAATAAACAAACAGGTAGATAGTAGATGATAATAAATTGACAGTAAACGTCTCTACATGTTCATCCCGAAGGGCGTCCCACAGCTGAATAAAATTGTCGGTTATTAGCGAGAACAAAATATAGAAAGTGTGACATAAGGACTTAAAATATTTCATTATTAGAATTGCAAGCCCTCCTAGTTATATTGTAATTTTTTTTTTTTTTTTTTTTTTTTTTTTACATAAGGACTTCAAATATTTCGTCATTAGAATTGTACCGCCTTTTAGTCCAAAATCACTTCCCGTTTGAGCAGAATCACTGACCTGATACCCGCAGCCCCACAGTAACCAGTAACGATCCTCGTATCCTCTGGGGGGGAATGTATTTATCGATACATTGTATTGTATAGTATTGTATTGTAAATGCGCTCATATATTCATCGATACTCATCAAGTCTATCCCAAAACTTATAGATCCAGAGAAAAGAAAACAGCTAAATCAGTTTATCTTCTATATAGATCCTTGTCAGTATCAACTAGTGAGGTTCTCTTTCACGGAATTTGATCAAAGAATTAGTTGGAAAAAATGTTGACAGTACGCCAAAACTCATGGTGTACATAATTAATTACTTTGAGAGGAGAAAGATCATTTTTCCCGTAAAGGTTTAGACAAGTCTGTTTTCAAATTCGTTCGTTTTTACAGTTAACGTACAGGAAGCGATGTTATACAAATATACCTAACATCACTGGAATGTGAACATAAAATAATGGCGCGCTGGAAGATGGAGTAGACTTTCTTCGTGGAAATGAGGAAGATGATGTCTAGCATCAGGAAAATGTGTAATGGTGATAGTGATGACTAGTGATAACTCTCCTTCTCCCTCTCTTTCTCTCTTTCTCCCTCTCTCTCCTCCCTCTCTCCTTCTCCCCCCTCTCTCTCCCTTTCTCTTTCTCCCTCCCTTTCCTTCTCTCCCTGTCTCCCCTCTCTCTCGCTCTCTCTCTTTCCCTCTCTCCTCCCTCACTCCTCCCTCCCTCCCTCTCTCTCCCTCTTCTCTCTCTCCCTTTCTCCCTCCCTCTCTCTCTCTCTTTCTCCCTCCCTCTCCTTCTCTACCTCTCTCCCCCTCCCTCTCTTTCTCTCTCTCTCTCTCTCTCTCTCTCTCTCTGTCTTTCTCTATCTCTTTTTTAACTCTCTTGTGAGACAAATCGGGAACAACGTAGCATGCATGACCTGATCCTTCCCCAAACACAGCGCGCAGCAGCTTAACTTATGGTCTCCTATTGACTGCATTATGGTGCATTAGTGAATTTATACCTTTATAGGTGATTGTACATCCAAACATGGAGGGTAAAGGTGTGTATGACGCCATCATCATGATTGCCAATCAGGTGATCGCTTTCAGAAGCTTTCATCCAATCACAGGGCTGTAAAATGTAAACAAAACAAGCCGCTCCCTCAGCACACACGCACACCCAAGAAGAGTGTTACCAGAACAAAACGAACAAAATTTCAGGTGTCAGTCGAGAGAGAATGGTCAGTTTCAGCACGGTGGCACCTTCAGTAAACTGAATGAAATCGTGTGACGTAAACGAGAGGGGGAATCCAAGAGATGGAGCCACGGTTCTGAAGGGAGGAGAGCGGAGACTCGGAGTCTGCAAAAAGGCGGCGACCCAACTTCTCGGAAGCCGAGTTTCTTTCTTCCGTCTCGAAAACAAAACACGACCTGACGTCATGTCGTCTGCAACTGGAAACGTTTCGGTGCGCTCGCTCGCATACCTTGTCCATCTTCAGCCAAAGAAAGAAAAAATCGATTCTTTTCGCAAATGTGAAGGTGTGTATCAGAAACTTGGGAGGAATTTTCTCGCCAGGAGACGTGTGGCTGCGGCCGAAGCCGTCACCAAGGTCCTTTACGTCTTGAAGAGTATATTGCGCCTGATTTTGTGGATGTGTGATTTGTATGCGAGTTTAAGTAGATGACTTATTGTAACTTTATATTTTAACTTACAACTTCCTTCGATTAAAGTATCTGTTCATTTGATAGACTGTTCAGTCTGTGTCTAGCTGTTATTTCAATGATTATTTGGATCCCGGTCGTATATGGTATTATGTATTTGTGTATTATGGTATTATGTATTTGTGTTTCACTACGGCCGATGCCACCTACCACCCTTGCCCTGTTTACTAGGATTGCCAGTGTAAGTGTCAGTGACCGGTGCATGACTGAGGAGAAGCGAGCTTAGGACATTTTACCCACGAGGGAGACACGACACCAAACTCGCCACACCCATGCATTTTCCTTCAGACGTAGAGCGCACACCAGGAGACCCTGAACGTCACACTTTGTTTTTCGCGGACTGCTAGGGCAAGTGGTAGTCACTTGTGGCTGTTGGGGGTCGAGCCCGGAGGCTTTGTGTTTGCGGTGCGAGGTCGAAGCTAGTGCTCCACAGCGGTGCTGTGTGTACATGCCGTACTGCCGCTACTCGAGCCCAAATCCATTAAGTGACTTTTGAAGCTCCCGGGATCAGTATGCAATGCGACAAATTTGAATTTATTTCCTCCCCTCCCTCCCCCTCCCCCAAACCCCCTCCGAATGCGGCTTTACCCTTCCCCCCTCCCTCCGTCCCCTTTCCCCTTCTCTTCCTTCTTCCCCCTTCCCTTCCCCCTTCCCTTCTTCCCTCTATCTCTCCTTCCCTTTTCTCTTCCCTCGCCCCTTCCCCCTTCTCTTCCCTCCTCCTTGCCCCTTCCCCCTTCCTTTCCTCCCTCCGTCCCTCTCCCCTTCCCCCTTATCTTCCCTCATCCCCGCCCGTTCCTCCTTCCCTTTTCTCTTCCCTCGCCCCTTCCCCTTTCTCTTCCCCTGCCCCACCACCCTTTCTCTTCCCTCCTCTCCCGCCCTCTTCCCCTTTCTCTTCCCTCCTCCCCGCCCCTTCCCCCTTCCCTGCCTCTCCATTTCCACTTTCCTTTTCTCTTCCCGTTACCTTCACCTTCCCCCTCTTCCCCTTTCTCTTCCCCTTTCCTTTCCTCCCTCCGTCCCTCTCCCCTTCCCCCTTTCTCTTTCCCCTCCCCTCTCCTTTCCTCTTCCTTTTCCTAATGACCTTCACCTTTCCCTATCCTCATCCCTCTTCTCCTCCCCTTTCTCTTCAACTTCTTCCTCCTCCTCCTCCCTGTCCTTCCTCTCTTCTCTTCCTCCCCTTTCCGTCCCCCATTATCCTCTTCTATCCCCTCCATCCTCTCTCCTCCCTCCTTCCTTTCCCCTATCCCCCATCCTCCTCCCTCTGCCCCTCATCCACCCCTCCCCCTCGTCCTCTCCCTCCCCCTCGTCCTCCCCCTCCCCCTCGTCCTCCCCCTTCTTGTCCCTCACCTCCCCTAAGTTACATACTCACACGGCTGCTGCCTCCCCTATTTACCCTACAATTGTTTCCATAATCCCCATCAGTCAAGAGGATTCCCCGCCTCAGGATAAAGTTGTCTTACACTCACCAGAATCAAATCTTTGATGCCGGATCGTCCTGGAGATGAATAGAGTTGTGTGGAATTGGTCAGGACTATACCTTGTTCAACACATGTATACAGTATATATACACACATGTACACACACACACGCGCGCGCGCCCAGGGCTGAAATCATTTCAGTATCGCTGCGCTGCGGGTCGTTACTCAACTCGCGTGGGCGGGGAGTTGGGTGTGTGTGTGTGTATGTGTGTGTAAGGTCACAGCAATATTCATTGATTGGTCATGTATGAGCTCTGAGCTCCCTTCCGGGAGGGAAATAGCTGTCGATCACGAATCCAACACGTGATCCAAAGACCATGGTGAATCACGCACGCACACACACCCAGGGCGGAAATAATTTCAATATGGCTGCGCTGCGAGTCGTTACTCCAACTCTCGTGGGTGGGGAGTTGTGTGTGTGTGTGTGTAAGGTCACAGCATTACCCATAGACCGGTCATGTATGACCTCTGAGCTCTCTTCCGAGAGGGAAATAGCTATCGATCACGAGTCCAACACGTGATCCAAGACCATGGTGAAGCACACACACGGATAAAACATGTACCTACACACATGCGTGTGTGTTCACACATGAAATACAAAGGCAAAGGCCTCAGGGATCGGTGCTGGCGTCAGACATGTTTTTGTATGCATAAGCTATGTAACAGGAAGATAACTGTACGTATATGTTTATGAGCGAGGTCAAGCTACAAAAGAAGGTTAGATGTGAGAGATCATCCTAAACCAGATTAAAGTAATTATAATAATGGTTTAAAAAACTTACACGTGAAATTTGATGCAAGTAAATCTAGTGCAGTGGCTATGGAAGAAGAATCAAAGTGCGATAGTGACATATAGACAAGGAGAAGAGGTGTTCTAAGTATGTATTGTATTTTGTTGTCTGTAACCAGCGCTTCCATCCTTGGGGAAGATGTTACTACAAAGAGGAATCACAGAAAGGGTTAAGGAAAGAATTAGAAAGATGATTAGGAACCGAAAAAGGAGAAAGGTGAGAGGTTAAAATTTATCAGTCAGTATCCTGTAATTGTTAAAATAATAGATTGATAAATGAATTAACAAAACTTGGAAATAGATTAATGAATCAATCTATCATTGGATATCACATGCAGTACACGTACAATGTTTGCAAATAACTAAACAAAACAAAGGAGAATCGTATTTAGGAATAATAGTTACTAAAGTCTGAGAGCCAAGCGAACAGGCGAACAACATACTGCAAAAAGAAATGTTTGGGCAAAAATGAAACTTTTATTCAACAACGTCGACCTAGAAAAGAGAAACACACACGGACAAAACAATGCCTTAGAGCCTAGATTGTTCAAGTGGGCTGTGGAGCCCAAAACTTAGAAAAAGGTCTAGTCAGGCCTAAAGAGAATGTCCGAATGGATATTTGAAGACGGTTACGAGTTGGTGAGGGTTGATACGAGGGGAGATTTGAGGAGGCAAGGCTGACGACGCTGGAAGAAAGAAGGAAGAGGGGAGATAGGATCGTTATGTACGAATGCATTAAAGGAAATGTTTCTCATTCTCTCTCTCTCTCTCTCTCTCTCTCTCTCTCTCTCTCTCTCTCTCTCCCCTATCTCTTTCTCCCTTCTAAAATGGAAGGGTATGTAAGGGCTTCGACGGAAAGGACGAGAGAAAATAATGTAAAATAGATCAATAGTTGAAGATGAATAGGAACTAATGAATAAATGAAATAAAGAAATGAATAATTCCAAACGAAATAAACAAAGCAAACATGTTAAGTAGTCAAGCCCCAGTTAGAAAAAATGAATGAAATTACTAAAATGACTAACGTCCAAAAAGAGCAAATGTATTAACACACACACACACACACACACACACACACACACACACACACACACACACACACACACACACACACACACATACACACACACACGCATACACACATACACGCACACACAAGTATACACACACGCGCGCACATACACATGCGCACACACGCGCGCATCCACGCATACGCACGCACACACGCACACACACACACACGCACGCACGCATAAACACACGCACGTGCACACACCCATACACACGCACACACGTGCACACACACGCACACACGTATACACACACATACATATACACGCACACACACGAATCATGCACCCCCAAAATAATTGCATTCTGGACCTGCCCTTTCGCATTGTTTCCCCGCTCGCCTCTCGACAATATCAGTGACATCGTGATTTTCATTATGACTACCACCAACTACCTTTATTGGGACCAATGTCGGGCGCCTATTGCAGGGCAAACGTCGGAGAGGGTTGTTTCCCCTACCCCTGTCTCCGAATCACATCCACGACCTCGCTTCCAGAGGTGCGGCCCTGATGGGATGGCACTCGGTATCTGATCTTTTTCTTTCGTGATATTGTAATAGGCTATCGGGGAACCGGTGACTGATCCTCACAAACAGCCTCGGTATCAGTTTTTTTTTTTTTTTTTTTTTTTTTTTTTTTTTTTTTTGAGAGAGAGAGAGAGAGAGAGAGAGATCGTGCGAGGGACTGGGGACCGTTGCCGCTCCCTCTGGGGTTCCGGTCGAAAAACTCAAGGCGGAAGTTAATCAATTACTCTTACCTCAAAGGAAAAGACAACACCACCTAGTTGTACTTTGAACACCAACGCTATTGGAAACACCTGCGTACCTTAGGATACTTACCTCTCATTGTAGATGCCGCCAGGTGATTTTATTCAGTCTTGGAACCCCTCCTGACACCTTTGATGGGGGACGAGTTGACTCTAAACACAATTGGATTTTTTTTTTTTTTTTTTTTTTTTTTTTTTTACGGTTTTTGGTAACGGACTTCGCTGGGAACTGAAAGGTCTTCTGTGGTCTTCTCGATGTAGCATTGTGTTCCTTGTCATCTTCTTTCCGACCATCACCATTGTCACCAAAATCACCACCATCAACCACCACATACCTCCTCTTCCACCAACACCATCTCCTGTTCCTGTATCTCTATCACCGCGGCCATTGTCACCAACACATATATCAGCAACATCATCTCTACCACATTGAACACCACAACTTCTGATGATGTTTGTACTACTCCAACAACTCTCAATGCAACCCGAAATAACACACACACACACATACACACACACACACACACACACGCACACGCACACGCACACACACACAACACACACACACACACAATACATACACACACAATGCACACACACACACACACACACACACACACACACACACACACACACACACACACACACACACACACACACACACACACACACACAATGCACACACGCACAACAACTACTTCCACCATTACTGTCACCACCACAACCACCACCACCACCACCACCACCACCATTTGCAGTGCTTACAACCTTCTTTAATGCCGCTCCCCCCAACTTCCCTAGGATTTTTATGGGCAGCCCCTTTCCGCTTCCCTTCCCTTTCCCTTCCCTTTCCCCTCGTTCACACTCCTCCCTTCTCAAATCCCTCCTCATTTGTCGCCCGTATCCTCCCTCCCTCCTCCCTCCTCCCTACCTCCTCCCTACCTCCTCCCTACCTCCCCCGTACACCCTAATTCCTGCTCCCCTTCTCGTTCTCCATCATTACTCCCTCCCTCCCTCCCTCCCTCCCTCGCTCTCTAATTTGCCAACATTGTTTCCGTCTCCCCACATCTTGTCGGCTTGGAGGGGGGGAAGGGGGGACATGGGGGGAAAGGGGGACGTGGGGGGGAGGGGAGGAGGTGACATGTATATTTGAGAGATAACAGAGGCGTCTGTCCTTCTTGAGTAACAGCCACTCATCGCTGTGGAGAGACTATATATATTTTGTTCTGGTTAACGTAGTCGACGATTTTCGTTCTTCGTAGGTCAGGGTCACTCCCAAAGATGACTGGAATCGTTTGGTGTCTGCTGGAAGTCTTTGTGATGAAAGAATTGTATAGATTTAAGCCCTGGATCCCTTTGAAACAGTGATGAACTTTATATACTTCATTCAGATGAAGGGGAGTATGTTTTATTCAGCTGGAGGGGACAGACACCACCCTGAAG
>NC_134791.1:11194144-11196644 GCF_046742065.1 Oratosquilla oratoria | reverse complement strand
CTAATCAAACCCAATTTGACCTGACATAATCTAATTTAGCCTAACCTGACCTCACTCGACCTCACATGACCTAACCTAATCAAACCCAATTTGACTTGACATAATCTAATTTAGCCTAACCTGACCTCACCCGACCTCACATGACCTAACCTAATCAAACCCAATTTGACCTGACATAATCTAATTTAGCCTAACCTGACCTAACCTTATCTAACCTGACCTAATCTAACCTAACCTGAACTGACCTGACTTAACCTAGCCTAACCTAACTTGGCATAATCTTACCTAACCTAACCTAGTCTAACCTAACCTAATTTAACCTAACCTAAACTAACCTGATTTAACCTAGCCTAACATAACCTAACATACCCTAAACTAATCTAACCTGACTTAATCTCATTTAAAACAACCTGACTTAACCTAGCCTAACCTAACCTGACCTAACTTAATCCAAATTGATCATGCCTAGTCTAACCACTCCTAGCCTAACTTATTTTGATCTAACCCTATAACAGGTAGTATATATATATATATATATATATATATATATATATATATATCTATATATATATATGTGTGTGTGTGTGTGTGTGTGTGTGTGTGTGTGTGTGTGTGTGTGTGTGTGTGGTTCGCGTCACGCCACGAAGCCACGTGACGAGCAGTACACGACGCGATACATGAATATTTGTTCAGTTTATCTCGCAGTGTACAGCCTGTTTGCCCAGTGTGAGATATCAAATGAGGTTAAAGAAGATAAACTTACGTCAAGGGAGCGTAGATGATGACGATGGTGATGATGATAATGATAGTGATGATAATGGTGACGGTGATAATTGCGATAGTGGTAGTGAATGAAGATAATGCCATTGATAATGAAGATGATGATGAATATGCTGATTATGATGATGATGAGAATGAAAATATAGGGAATGATGATTATGTTACTGTTGATGATAATGATGATGATTGTCATGATAGTGATGATTATGATAATGTTAGTGAATGAAGATGTCGTTGATAAAGAAGATGAATATGTTGATCATGATAATGGCCATGACAATGAGAATTATAATGGTAGTGAATAATGATTATGCTGTTGCTGATGATAATAATGATAGGTGTCATGATGATGAAGATGATGATGTGACGGTGATGTTAATGATGATGATCAGTGATGGTAGTGATAGTAATAGTAGCAACAGTGACTGATAGGACGGCTACAAACATGGCTTTGATTGAACAAATTTAGATTTAAGAAGGAAATAGACAGGACAAGAACTGGCTTATGAATAGAGTGGTCAGCGAACGGAATAGACGTAGTAACATTGTAGTGAGTGCTGAAACTATCAGTTGTTTTAAGAAAAGGTTAGACAACTTTATGAATGGGGATGACAGGTGGTCATGGACATGGAACTGCCTAGTGTAGGCCTTATGGTCTCTAGCAGTCTCCTTTATTCTTACATTGTACAGTCGCGTCAAAGAATTCCGTTAACACGGGGAGCTGATGACGTAGGATCGAATCGTTGTACAATGAGAGACGTAGATTTTTTTCCAAACTGTTTTATTCAGTTTAGTACAAGAACCTTTGTTATTTTTATTCATTTATTATTATTATATTTTCTTTATTTATTTTTTTTTTTACTTTAATTTTTTTTTTTTTTTTTTACTTTATTTTATTTCATCCTATTTTGTTCTATTATATATTATTTCATTTTTATTTTTCATTTCATTTTTCATTCTATTTTGTTTATGTATTTATTTGTTTATTTATTTTCTATATATTTTGGTTTCTATATTTGAATATCTATTTTTCTTTCTTTTTTTTTTTTTTTACTACCAACCCCAAGACGCGGGCAAGCTGCTCGAGTTTTCCAGAACTGCAGTGTAAGAAGCTTTAGGCTATCTACAAGTTTGGTGACGACAGGCAGTTTTACGTTTTGGCACCAGGCAGCAGCTTCAAGAGTGCCGACACCAGCAACAGCTTTATGTGTGTCGCCTTGGCAGCTTTGCATTTGCAGTCTGGCACTTTTTTTTTTCAGCTTTGCATTAGCTGTCTGGTCCTCTTTTTTTTTTTTTTTTTTTTTTTTTTTTATGATAAAATCGTCATGCAACATCCAGAACTAATCTTAGGATTAATTGAAATGGGTTACCCCTTACTCTGCCTAGAGGTTTTTCTTACATATACCAAGGCTTTTCCCCCTTACAAGGGAGGTAGCCAAAAAGGAAAAGGCATAAAATAATTCCCACCCATTCCAAACCACCCATTCCAAACCTTAAAAAAAGTAAAGGTTTTTCTTGGCTGAATAAAATCGTCTGTATTAGTTGCCAGGGGCAGTGAAAGGACGAACTGCGCCACCTGGGTTATTTATTTGCACCAGCTGACAGATTTGTTTGCGGCGATGAGCTATTTCACTTACACCAGCTGTCAACCATACCTCTGGCATCGAGCAGCTTTATATGTACCACCTGGGCCATCTGTCTCACAAATGATTCCATAATA
>NC_134791.1:11181644-11189144 GCF_046742065.1 Oratosquilla oratoria | reverse complement strand
ATGTCTTCATATACACATGTGTAAGCGTTTGTTGATGTGTCTCTGTCTACTTGTGTATGTGTATAAGTAAATACATATGGGTACATGTATATGTATATGCATATGTGTATATGTATATTTATGCTTATATATATTGTATATGTATATATATGGTATATATGGTATATATAGTATATATATATATATATATATATACTGTATATATATATATATATGTATATATATATATATATGTGTGTGTGTGTGTGTGTGTATGTATGAATGTATGTATATATGTTTATGCTTATATATATTGTATATGTATATAGTATAATATACATATATATACATATATACATATATATATATATATAGTATAATGTATATATATGTGTGTGTGTGTGTGTGTGTGTGTGTGTGTGTGTGTGTGTGTGTGTGTGTGTGTGTATGTGTATGAATGAATATCCATATGTATATATGTGTATATGTATGTGTATGGAGGCTCTCTGTGGCACAGTGGTAGTGTGCGCGGTTAGCCGCTAGGAGTAAAGCGCGCGGGTTTGTATCCTGGTTTTGGCCCGTAGGCTAGGGACTGCTTGTACTCCAAGCAATACTCCCGAAACTTCAGAACCAAAGAAGACTCATCGTACTCTTGGTCCAGAACAAGGGAGTTCATGACGTAAAACCGATTCATGTATATGTAAGTTTATGTGTGTTTATAAGTGTGAGTTTCCTTCGTGTTAATGAAATCGTTCAGAGACATGACATGACGAACAGTGATCAGCTCATTATATATGAAACACCATACAAGGTAGTGTGAAGAAGATAAAAGAAATCTATTGGTGGTATTCTTAAAAGAAATATTTCTTTATATAAGGAAAGATTTTTTTTTTTTTTTTTTTTTTTTTTTTTTTTTAAGAATACCACCGTAAGAATTTTACGGTGATATTCTTAAAAAATTCTATCTTGATATAAATATTTCCCTTCCAAGGATTTATATAAGATTTATATAAAGATATATTTTTTAAGAATACCACTGTAAACGCTTCTAGGTGGAACAGAGTCTTCTTCCTCTCCTCGTCGAAGAACGAAAACCGAAAAATCAACAACTAAGAAAAACTGAAGAAGCTAATCGGCTCCCGATCGTGTCATCACTTGGCATTTAGACACCAGCTGGCTTCTTAATATAGAACGTCCCTTCGTCTTTTATGCATAAGGAAAGCTCACAAGAGACTCGTCATTTAGTGGAGTCTTGTATGGGAGTGAGTTATGGACACTCAGGGATCTGGAGAGAAGGGAAGAGGCAGTGGGGAGGGATTGTCTTCGGATCGTAAATGGTTTGGTGGAATTCCAAAGGATAACATGTAATCAATGGGGTAGAAATCCAAACATGGAGATAAAGATGGACAGGGGTCTCTTGAGATGGTATGGGTATGTAAACAGAATGAATGAGTGGGTAGTGAAGGGAGTGTCTTTGTCGGAAGTTGACACAAGGATGGGGAATGATAAGACTGAGAAACAGATGGCAGGGGGTAATGTAAGAGTTCTTGGAGAGGGAAAGGATGACCAGGGAGGAGGAAGGAAATTTTTGCAAGACAGTGTGCCAAGTTAAAAAAAAAAAGTAAAAAAATAAAGAAAAAAAAATAACAATAAAATATAATAAAAAGAAAGGGGAGGCGAATAAAAAGACTGCATATTTTTTAGATTTGGTTTTGGAAATTAATAAAAGAAAAAAAAATGTGGTGGTTGGTGTGGCGACATTTAACTCCAAATTCGCCGCCGTATAAAAAAAAAAAAAAAAACGGAAAGAAGAAAATATGTGATCACATACATATGTATGTACACATATATTCCCTAATCGGTAGTTTCAGCCATCATTATTAATTTTTTTCATTCCTTTTCTTTTTCGTCTTCTCACCTGCACTTTTCGACATGACTCCTCATAAATTAGGAACGTGGTCGAAACTCTGAATTAGAGGCTGCCAGGAGTATTAAAGTACCAATTCGCCACGTTGGAGTGAACACTGGGAGGAGTCCGCTACTTCATTAACTCGTCAGAACTCGAATAGTTTAATGACTAAATTGCATTAGTTCAAGCTGATTGGGACAACCTCGCCCACAAAGGAGATTGGGCTGAATAGAATCGTCTTATGTACACACACACACACACATGCCTCGAAGGCGCAGTGGTAGCGCTCGCAACCGCTGCTACAGCGGCCCGAATTCGAATCCCGCCCAGGGCTGAAATAATTTTAGTATCGCTGCGCTGCGGGTTGTTACTCCAACTCTCGTGGGCGGGGAGTCGTGTGAGTGTGTGTGTGTGTAAGGTCACAGCATAACCCATAGATCGGTCATATATATGAGCTCTGAGCTCTTATCCAGGAGGGTAGTAGCTGTCGATCACGAGTCCAACACGTGATCAAAGACCATGGTGAATAACACACACACACACGCATGACAACTTTCCATACAAATTCATTGATTTATGGAATAAGCTGGACAAAAAAGTGGTTCAGTTTGGCAGCATAAATGAATATAAAGGGAATTTTTTTTTTGAATGGTGACTGAGAAATGGGACCCCACGAGCGTAGCTGTTAGCTTGAATATTAAGTAAATGCAACCAGGCAAATACGCACGCGCGCGCACACACACACACACACACACACACACACACACACACACACACACACACACACGGCTCAACGGTGTAGTGGTACCGTTCTCGACCGCTGATTCAGCGATCCGAGATCGTGTCCTGCTCAGGGTTGAAAGTATTTCAGTATCGCTGCAGTGCGAGCCGGTACTCCAACTCTGGTGGGTAAGGCGTTAGGGATGTGCATGTATAAGATGACAAGACCATGGTAACTCTCTCTCTCTCTCTCTCTCTCTCTCTCTCTCTCTCTCTCTCTCTCTCACACACACACACACACACACACACACACACACACACACACACACACACACACACACACACGGATGCACACATATTTAAGGGAAATTTTATTAAGTGGAGGCAAAGTGACGGGACCCCATGAGCCCAGCTCCAACCCCGTATGTTACAACAAGGAAGATACATACACATATACTTTTGTTTGGACAGCCTTGCGTATAGATTCATTCCTTAGGCACATCCATGCATAGTAAATGGAAATTTACAATTGTCATCACTTCCCACTCAGTCCCTTTTATTTTTATTTTATTTATTTTTTTATTTTATATTATTTATTTATTTATTTTTGTCTCTCCAGCTTCTCTCCACCCTTCCCGGAAATATACAATTTGCGGTTCATTCTATTGACGTGCCCATACCACTTGTACCATCCTCGCATTTGTCCTAAGGGATGTTATTTATTTATTTATTTATTTTTTCATTTAGCTAATCCTCTTCTCTTGCGTACCGTTTTACCTGCATGCATCAGTGTGCTATTCAGTACCTACCTCTCACCTTTACCACCATCTGGAAGTGCAACCCCGAGCGGCTGGCACTTGATCTCTGGGCTGAGCCCAAGGTCTCTCCGTGACCGTTTTCTATTTCCTCCACCTTTTCTTATAAGGATAGCTAACAACCGGCGACAGATCACTGTATACTACTCTAATCCAGCAGCAAAAGCAGTCCCACAGTCCACAGTAGTTTCCCTCAAGAGATCGCTTGGAGGCCCCGAGGACCGTTGCCGGCCACTGTGGGGTTGCGGGTTTCTATTCACTGAAAGCTGAAGCAACAATTATTATTAACTCCATAAATAATCATTAGGTATCCAAATGGGAAGCTCACTGGCTGAGCGGGTTAGGACGTCGTAACTTGTGGCAAAGGTCGAGGGGATGGCGGTTCGAATCCTGCCACCGGCGAAGTTGAACCAAGGGCATGGTTCATTAAAGTCCACGCTACAGAGTCCTCTGTAAGGGGCACCGTCCTAGCCTTCCGATAGGAGGAGTTTGTGACGTTAAATCATATCACAGGTATCCAAATAATTCCTGTTCAATCATCTCACCACATCTCATTACACACTCACACACAAACACACACACACACACACAGGGCCGAAATTATTTCGGTATCGCTGCGCTTCGGGTCGTTACTCTGACTCTCGTGGGCGGGGAGTTGGGTGTGTGTGTGTGTGAAAGGTCATAGCATTACCCATAGATCGGTCATACGAGCTCTGAGCTCTCTTCCGGGAGGGAAATAGCTGTCGATCACGAGCCCAACACGTGATCCAAAGACCAAGGTGAATACACACACACACACAGACTTGATGATGCAGTGGTAGCGTTCGCGGCCGCCACTACGGCGGTCCGGGCTTGAATCCCGCCCAAGGCTGAAATAATTTCAGTATCGCTGCGCTGCAAGTCGTTACACCAACTATCGTGGGCGTTGGGTGTGTGTGTACGTGTCAGGTCACAGCATTACCCATAGATCGGTCATATATAAGCTCTGAGCTCTCTTCCTGGAGGTAATAGCTGTCGATTACGAGTCCAACACGTGATCCAAGACACACACACACACACACACACACACACACACACACACACACACACACACACACACACACACACACACGAGTGCGTACACACATAACGTGTTTCAGTAATGCACAGGGAAATGTTTTTTATATATATTTTTCACTCAGACCACTTGGATATAACTGTGTTTATCCTGGAGCCATTGCGTGGTCGAACTTTATATACTTTCTCCTGGCTAACGGTGGACGATTTTATTGAGCTGAAGGGACTGACTCCAACGTTTAAAGGGGTGGCGACCAGTCAAGGTCTCCTTCAGGCTCGGGGTCGCCCCCCCAGCTGCCCTTAGCCAGAACAAAATATGTAAAGATCACCACTGGGTTAAAGGGGATAGTGTACTGGTTGTGCTCAGGCCTTCAAATGCTTACTACGTAATTCATTGTTCTCGTTGATGTATTCATGGGTTTCTGTATTTATTTGTATCTTTATATATTCATGTATGCTACCATACTTGCTTATATCATTGATTTTCTATTGGTTTATTCATTCGCCTGTACTTTTATTTATTTTTTATTTGTTTATTTAGCTATGTGTTTATATATTTATTTATTGGCTTATTCTTGTTAAGTCTTGTGCATTGAAATGGCTAACTTTATAATTTTTTTCTGGCTGACTGCAACGATGTCTTCAATTTGGGGCTCAAATCCCTCAGAAAAATGGTCTTACCTCGGCTGAATAAAGTAGTTTGGTATTTAGCCAGAATCAAGACTTTGGAAAGGTTATAACGAAGCTTGGGGTTATAGACCGAGGGACATACCTAGTGTATTTATGTATGCAACCACACACACACTCACGCACACGCACACACACGTGTGCATATATATATAATATATATATATATATATGTGTGTGTGTGTGTGTGCATATACGTATACTCTACAGATATGATGTGTAGTAGGGAAGTTCCAAAAGTAATGCCTCCTATTTTTTTACTCGTGACTCAAAAAATTAAAGAACTACGAAGACAGTAATGACACCAATACAACTAGCAGACCATTTTTGCTCCAGAATCTATTTCTCCCCGAAATCAACTCCGCCTTCTCAATGCACTTTCGCCAGCGATGAGCAAGGACCTCTGCATGGCCTTCCTGAGCGCTGTTTGTCACTCACATCTCTGTCGCCACTCCGGAATCGGCGAAACCATCTAACCTAACCGTGCCGTCATCAACTGCCTCGGCTCCGTAAACGTTCACAGCGCGCCGGTGAATGTCGATTGGTCCCACTTCCACGTGGAGGAATTCAATGACGCTTCTCTGCTTCAGATGCACATCAATGGCAGAGATCAATTTATTAGACTGTCACGCCGACAGTGTCTGCAACAGAGATGAAAAATTCAGGTTATGAGAGCGAAAGTTCAGTCATCGTAACAATGTCATAAACAATCCCCTCTGATCCCTTGGCGCATAATAAAAAATAGGAGGCCTTACTTTTGGATCTATCCACGTAGATATACTCCAATATACATTTTAAATCATCTGAATGAATATGGAATTGTAGATACTGATATTAGCATAGATATAAGCTTGTCCCCTGCATCATATATGAGACAGTTTCGCATGGAAAAAAAAAATCCTTTTTGTGCTGCTTCTCGCTTCCTCGCTCCTTCGCTCGCTCCCGTTTGATTGCCGTCGTGCTTGAGAACGAGGGGCGAAACGCGTGTGAAGGAGGAGTAGTTGCCGAAGGCGCCGATAGATGGCGCGCGTGAGCTCGGGCGAGTGTCACGCCGGGGCCAGCAGCAGCTGCTGGGTCTGGGAGAGCGTGGTTCCCGTGCTTCAGTTTGGTCTGAGACATTTGTGCGTGAGGGTGTGTGTCGTCCGCCATGTAGTTCTCTTGGACGTAAGGGGGGGTACGTCTTTCTCTAGCACTTTTGCGTGCCGTGGTGTGTACTCTTGAGAATCTGCATCATGGTGGATGAGAGCGTGATCGAAAGTGCCATCAAGTACCGCGACGGGAAGAAGGTAGGTCCAACTCGCTCGTTTAGTTAAGTTTTGGTGCGGTCGTTGTTGACTTTGTTCAACCGCAAAGAAGTGAGACTTAACCGAGTTCTGTCTGTGTGTTCGGGATGTCCATTCCTTCAGTCGTGTCCTTTCGTAAGGTCCTCTGCGTTACTTCGACGTGACGTTCTTCCCTGGGTACGTTCTCGGCCTGAGGTGTCTACGAACGTGTCCACGACCCGTGACGGGAGCGTGCGAGGGCAGGAAGAACGTCAGCGAACGGCAGCGAACAGCAGCGAACGGCCAAGTGTTCGAGGAGGGGTTGTTACACCGTTCGAACAGTCTGTTCCAACATTTGTAGTCCACAAGCAAAACGAGACAAATAGACGGAATAACTGACGTGTTCATTATGTGTTAAAAGTGATAAAAGATCAAATCAGCGATGTCTTGGGGGAATGGGGGGACGACCTAAATGTGGGGGAGAGGGGGGGAAAGCTATCGCAAGCCCACGTACCGACTAAAATCCATAGTACTGATAATCAAAATAAACTCTGTGTTGAACATTAGCCATATGCAAGTGGGCTACCCCCGTGTTGCGTCGACCAGTCTCTCCTCTCGTCTGAAGATGTCCCGAAATTTCGCCCTGATGACGTCACGGATGCCTTCAAGGAGATCCGCCGCGGAATCGTCCGCTGCAGGTGACCACCCCGCAACTGAACAAAATCCGCTGGCGGACTTCGCCGAAACGTCAACGACAACAACAATAACCATGATCTCGGTCATTGGATGATCTGGAGTCATTAACCCCCCTACCCCTCCCCTACCTCCTACCCCTCACCCCCTACCCCTCACCCCTCACGTATCATCGCAACAACCACCACCGTACTGAACAAAACCCACTGTTGTTGACGAGCTCGTTAGCCCGTTATCACGTCACAACGACAGACGTGAGACCAGTACCACGGGAGCAGACTCTCACGCCTGAATGAAACCGCCTGGCCCCGGGCTCGGCCCCCGACGCGTCCCGGGACCCCGGGGGCGGCTGTGACGCGCCTCCAGGCGGAAAACTAAA
>NC_134791.1:11174144-11179144 GCF_046742065.1 Oratosquilla oratoria | reverse complement strand
GTTTGGGGGACTCCGCCCCCTTGCAAATGGGGGTGGGGGAGTTGGATTCCACAACACAACTCATCGATTCATTGTTGGCGTAGGTTCAGTTCCCGTGACGCCCCCTTCTCCCCCTCTCCCCTCCACACCTCCCCCTCTCCCCTCCCCCTTTCCCCTCCGCCCCTCTAGGCAATCCTCTCCCCCCTCCCCCCCATGCATCTTTCATAGGATCCTTCCCCGTGGTTGTGTGTCTTAATCCTTTCGTTGCCACCGGGGGGGGGAGAGGGCGTCCTTTCAAGTGAATAAAATCGCCTGGCGACAGCTCGCATGACGTCATAAAACGCAGCGAGGACATTGAGATCGATTTACGCAGTTTAGCTTCAGGAGGGAATTCTGTACTCCTGAATAAAATCGCATGACGGCAGCCAGAATAAACGCAAATGTTAAACACAGATTGACTCTTTGGCGCGTTGGTTTCGATCTCACTCCGTCTCACGAGAATCCGGAGTCTGCCAGTGATGGCCACTTGCCCAAGCAGTCCAGGGGAATAGAGTGGAAGTGACAGCTGAGTGCCCCCTGGCGTAAGCTTCTTCACCCAAGACAGACAGCTGCACCCTTCACAGGAACGGCCGCGAGGATGACGTCACAAGACAGACTTTCAGAACTCGTTGAGATGGCAGTTAACTGAGTTAGATTAATCTGATCCAACGCAGTTAAAATCCACCTTCACACAGAGGACTTACTCCAAACGGGTTTAAACCCGGCTGCCTGACAACACACGATCATACGCGCGTTTGAAGACGGTCAGTAGTAGAACTCACAATCACGACATATATGGGATGGAGGGCTTCCTCGAACTCGAGTCCAAGAGAACATTCGGTGTTCTAAGTTCATTGACATAATCCACTGACATGGAGGGCTAAAAAGTAAACACAACAACAACGATCAATACCTCTACCATTACTACTACTACTACAACTACTACTACTATTACTACCACTACTACTACTACTACTACTACTACTACTACTACTACTAATGTTACTGAGGACGCTGCACACAAGCCCGTAGCTCGTTGATTACTGTGGCGTTCTGTATATATTTTGTTCTAGCTAACGCCAGGCGATGTTGTTAAGGAGACTTGGGAGGATAGGCGAAGGCGTTCTTGGAACCTTGATGTGATCTTGACCGACCGAGACCCACTTCAGTCTGGGGTCCATCCATTCCTTGAGATCGAATAGCGTTAGTCATGATGGGTAATCACTGTACACTCCCTGTGACGTCACGTGGAGTCAGTGTCTGTCACGCTGTCCCCTGGAACGACAAACTCCCTCACTCCCTCTTAGTGCCACATTGGGAGTGAGGGAGTACTTCGGCGTTGTCGGGGGTCCTCCTCGGCCAGGGCATGGCCAAGGGAGCCGGGACCGGCCGCCTATCGATTTTCAGACGCGTCAGAAACACGTGATGTCCCACGCCGGACCCTGGAGTGGTGCCGGGTCCTGGATCCCGGCACCTGACATTGCCGGAAGTGCCAAAATGTACGAAGAGGTTCCGGTGGGACGGTGGTTAGCGGGCTCCGGGCTAAGCGTGCTCCTGGAGACGATGAACTATGGTAGGAACTGTCACCTTTGCCCAGTGGGCACAGGATACCTACCAGGGGGAGTGGGGTGCATTGTAGGTATTCCCCCTTTCCCTCAGTGGCAGCCATTCGTCTGAATAAAATCGTGGGAAATTAACCAGAATAAAGTTTATGAAGAGTTAATGGAGATGTTCGTGATCATTCCCGTGGTGTCTTCTTTTGCTGAATAAAATCGCCTGGCGTCAACCAGAACGTTATGTAAATTCCGGCCCGGAAGAGTTCCTGGCGAAGAAAACCCGGTGAGGGAAGGACGGGGGTTGGGGTGGGGGGAAGCGTGTCTGACAACAGATGCTGGTAATCATGACGCAGTGACACCACCTGACAACACCGTGGGAAAGTGTCCTCTCCCCTGCCCCCCCCCCCTTTTTTTTTTTTTTTTTTTTTTTTTTTTTTTTTTTTTTTTCTCCACCGAATGCTCCCGGTAACACGACATCCGTTCTCGTGAAGGGTGCACTTACGCGATTATCATGGTAATGTGTTCCCGCTCCGAAGCTCCTCTCAGCCGACTCCACACCCTTTGACATAACTCCTACACCTTGTTACCGTCTCGGCTCTCGTAGACCGTACCACAGTCTCCGTACACCTTACGAGGACTTCCGTACACCTCGTCGCTCGTCTGGAACACCTTAACGCGACTCCCGGATACCCCTGTGCGCCGCGTATATAGTTATTACCTCGGCTCGTATCCGTCTCGTACACCTTACCAGCTCGTAAACGTTTCCACAACTCGTAAACCTTATCATCAGTCGTAGACCTTGCCGCGGCTTGTGTACACCTTTCCTCAGCCTGTGTACACCTTTCCTCAGCCTGTGTACACCTTTCCTCAGCCTTTGTAGTGTGTACACCTTTCCTCAGCCTGTGTACACCTTTCCTTAGCCTGTGTACACCTTTCCTCAGCCTTTGTAGTGTGTACACCTTTCCTCAGCCTGTGTACACCTTTCCTTACCCTGTGTACACCTTTCCTCAGCCTGTGTGCACCTTTCCTCAGCCTGTGTACACCTTTCCTCAGCCTGTGTACACCTTTCCTCAGCCTGTGTACACCTTTCCTCAGCCTGTGTACACCTTTCCTCAGCCTGTGTACACCTTTCCTCGGCCCGCGTACACCTATCCGTAGCCTGTGTATACCTTAGTACCCTCTGTGTCCTCTCGATGCCTCGTACATTGCTGGCACAGCAACTAGGTTGACACTTAGGCGTTCTAGCAGGTTGGTAAATGTTGTCAGTCGTTAGTATTCAGTACCACACGCTTCAGGTTGTTGGCACTTGTAACTCTTAGGCACTCGAGCAGGTTGGTTGTGACTCCCAGACACTCTTGGAGGTTGGATCCCCAGATCTGAGGAACAGCGCTCCATAAGGCAGGAAGGACAACTTACTCCACATCCCCTCCCACCCACACACACACACTGAACGTAGCGCAGCATCATGTCCCACCCGGTCAGGAATGGGGGATCGTTTTGTGTTTTTATTCTGGCTACCAGCAGGAGATTTTATTCGGTTTGAGGAACCTCCCCGTTCGGTACTCGATGCTACATCGATGAGGCCTCTTATCGGAGGTGTCTTGGTTTCGCTAACCGATTTCATTCACATGAAGGACGTCCCCTTACGTTAGTCAATGAACTAGGACGTCTGTTGATGGGTCTATTTCAGCGTCGTTCTCGCCATGTGATTTTATTCAGTTGAGGTCGATTCCTATACCCTCGAAAAGGTTCAGGAACCGAAGAACGGGGGCTCCGTTGTCTTGTTTCGTTACTCTCTGCCGTTGGGTGATTTCATTAATCGGGGGGGAGCAGGACCCCCGTGTCTATATTTAGGTCCACTTCGATGGTTAAGTCCGGAAGGAATCGCGTAAATAAATGAAGACGTCTCTTGATCATCCGGATGAGAACGGGAAAGGTCAGCTTTACTCTTTCAGCGCTCGAAGTCCAGGGCTCAGTGTCTGGGAGGGATATATATACTGTATATATATATATATATATGTATATATATATATACATATATATATGTATATATATATATATATATATATGTTGTGTATGTTAAAGACAGATTGAACATTTTTAGAAGCTCTACCCTGGGATTCGATTATGGACGCACGGGTCAGGGTTCGAATCCCAGGGCAGAGCTTCTAAAAACATATATACATATATATATATATATATATATATATATATATATATATATATGTGTGTGTGTGTGTGTGTGTTGGAATGCCTGAAGCCGTCTTTCAGTAACTGAAGTCTAGTGTTCTGCCTAGAATATTGTCTTTCTGTACCTGAAGTCTAGTATTCAGTGTCTGAAGCCCAGTCTTTCTGTATCTGAAGTCTAGTCTTCAATGTCTGAAAGCCCAATCTTTTTATCAGAAGTCTAGTATTCAGTGCTTGAAGCCCAGTCTTTCAGTATCTGAAGTCGTCTTCAATGTCTGAAAGCCCAATATTTTTTGTATTCAGTGTCTGAAGCCCAGTCTTTCTGTATCTGAAGTCTAGTCTTCAATGTCTGAAAGCCCAATCTTTTTATCAGAAGTCTAGTATTCAGTACCTGAAAGCCCAGTCTTTCAGTATCTGAAGTCGTCTTCAATGTCTGAAAGCCCAATCTTTTTATCTGAAGTCTAGTATTCAGTGCTTGAAGCCCAGTCTTTCAGTATCTGAAGTCTAGTAGCCCTATTCGATGCCTGATATCCAGTCTTTCAGTACCTGAAGTCTAAGCCCTTCATTGTCTGAGGTCTGTCTTTCAGTGCCTGAAGTTATTCTTTCAGTGGTGAAGACCAACTTTTCCCGGCCTGAAACTCGTTCAATTCCTGAAATAGTTTTGTGATAACAAATACCAAGTTTTTTCAGAGCCTGAAGCACAGTATCAGGAATCCAATCTGTCTGTGGTCAAGATCTATCTTTCAGTTCCTGAAAGCGAGTTTTAGTATGAGACCAAATTCACTGTTTTATTATCAATTTTGTTGTTGTTATCATCATATTAAGACAGCAGGGCAGGACTCGCAGTAATGGATTTAAATTGGACAAATTTAGATTTAAGAAGGAAATAGGCATGAACAGGTTTACTAATAGGGTGGTCAACGAATGGAATAGACATAGTATCCATATAGCGAGCGATGAAACTATCAATTGTTTTAAGAAACGGTTAGACAACTTTAAGGATGGGGATGACAGGTGGTAATGGACATGGAACTCCCTAATGTAGGCCTTATGGTCTCTTGCAGTCTTCTTCATTCTTATGTTGTTGTTATTTCATACCATAGTACATTAGTTTCCTAAAGTCTTGACCTGTTAGCTTTTAAGTCTGATTGACCTTGAAAATAACATTATCCTTGGTTTTGGCAGTCAGCCCGAAGAATTGATGGAACATTAGTCAGGATTGGTGTCAGTTGTCATTGC
>NC_134791.1:11166644-11169144 GCF_046742065.1 Oratosquilla oratoria | reverse complement strand
TCTGTTTTCATTAGAAGTATGTAAATGTATGCGCATGTGTGTGTCAGTATGCAAATTGTAATATTTCCAATCCAGTGTAGTTCCATTTACGTCCCATCATAGTCAAAGGTACGGAGCTTATAGAAAGAGGCGCCCACAGTTGCGGGTAAAGATGCTACCGTTACCCTGTGTGCTTGGACAGTCTGGGCAAGTGGTTACAGCCTATGAGTCTTAGCAATGGATTCCCCCTCATTGTGTTTATATATATATATATATATATATATATATATATATATATAGTGTGTGTGTGTGTGTGTGTGTGTGTGTGTGTGTGTGTGTGTGTGTGTGTGTGTGTGTGTGTGAAGGGACTCCATTGCTAAGGCATATAGGCTGTAACCACTATGCCCTGACTACCCAGGCACACAGGGCAAAGGTGACATCTTTACTTGCGACCGTGGGTGCCTCTTTATCTGTGTGTGTGTGTGTGTGTGTGTATGGAAAGAGGAAGAAGGTTATAGTTGAGAGGATTACAGCTTAAAAGAGGTTAACCTGACCATTTAATTCGATGATAGACTTCGTAGATTAGGTTTTAGGCAGTGCTTTACGATATTATTCAACTAGATAACTACCAACACGAAATCTGTTAACCCGCATAGAGGGTCAAAGTTGCAGGAGACTGGATGACAGCTGATGCAGTTCAAGACCAGTTCGCCCACGCCCAGTCTCTCTCTTTCGTAAAGGGACATGTTGCCTCACTATTTCATTCAACTTAGGGCTTAGCATTAAACAAAACCGTGTTTTGGAACTGGTGCCCAATATGTTCAGCTGTTATGAACAAACCCGTTCAACCCGGCGCCGGCGCCCGCGGAGCTTTTTCTAGCTGTTGCTTGAAATACATCAACGTGGAAGGAAAAACACATTCAGTGGAAATAGATTTTTCCTACGAGGAGGAGGAGGAGTAGGAGTTGGTGTAGATGGAAGAGGAGGATTGGTGGAATAAGTGAAAGAGAGGAAAGTGGAAGAGGAGAAGAGTAAAAGGGGAAGGTAGAAGAAGTGGAAGTTTAAAGGGTGAAAGTGGAAGAGGAAGAAGTGGAAAAGAAGTGGGAACCGCTCCCTGACAATGGAATTTAGCCTATGACAGTGTTTACATGGGAATGTATAGGAGTGTAGGAATATATATATATATATATATATGTGTGTCTGTGTGTGTGTGTGTGTGTATGTATATGTATATGTGTACATATATATATATGTGTGTGTGTGTATATATATATACAGTATATATATATATATATATATATACATACATACATAAGTGAATGATTTCGTGCTATAATCTTATTCACACTGGCAAATATCGATGAGAGCAAAATAAATATATTAACTATTCTATTTGTATTCCTTTAGAAATGCACACATGAACATGAAAAAAAAGAAAACGAACAAAAAAAAATATATCACAAGCCAGCGCGCGAACGTCACAGCGGAAGAAGAACTCGCCAGGTTAGAATAAACGGGAATGTGTTGTGTTTTATACGTTCTATTGGTGGCTGGGCGCTTGTTCATCAAGCCATTATTGTTTACTATACACACCGAGTACACATACACACGCACAACACACGCACACGTACACATTTGAACACCAACAGGATGTTAGGTACATGTTGTACAGAGTATTTATAGCTTCTGTGATTGAAGTCGCTGGACTGAAGGGGGAAGGCGGAGGTGGGGTCCAAGCGACTGGAGGAGGGAGGAGGAGGAGGAGGAGAACTGCGAAGATCTCATGTCATGCTCCCCCATCTACGACATCTCCTTCTCTTCCTTCTCCTCCTCCTCCTCCTCCTCGTCGTCGTCGTCCTCGTCCTCCTTGTCCTCCTTCTCCTCGTCCTGCTCCTCTTCGTCCTCCTCCTCCACCTCCTCCTCCTCGTCCTCCTACTCCTCGTCCTCTTTCTCCACCTCCTCCTCCTCCTCCTCCTCCCCCTCCTCCCGTACCTGTTCCTCCTCTCTCTGTTCTTCCTCCTTCTGCTCCTCCTCCGACTCCTCTTCCTCATGCTCCTCCTCCGCCTCCTCCTCCTTCTGCTCCTTCTCCAACTCCTCTTCCTCATGCTCCTCTTCCTTCTGCTCCTTCTACTGTTCCACCTCCACCTCCACCTCCTCTTTCTGCTCCTCCTCCTCCACCCCTCCCTTTCACACTGACTGACTTTTGCTTTTCCTTTTTCTTTTCCTTTTCATCCTTCTTTTTCTCCTATTTCTATTCCTGCTCCTCTTCCTCTCCTCCTCCTCCTCCTCCTCCTCTCCCCTACTCCCCTCTTCCTTACTCTCCCCCTTTCCTCCTTCTCCTCTCCTTCTCCTCTCCTTCTCCTCTACCCCTCTCCTCTTTGTCTTCTTCCTTCTCGCCATCTAACTCCTCCTCCTCCTCCTCTTCCTCTTTTACCCCCACCAATCCCCTCCTTTACCTCCAACACCGCCACCACCACACAAGTATTGAGAAAGTCGTGGCACCGATAGCTGGTCCAAGTTC
>NC_134791.1:11159144-11161644 GCF_046742065.1 Oratosquilla oratoria | reverse complement strand
GCTGGAGCCAGTGGGACCTCAATGACACTGCTCTTTCTAGTACTGTATATCTACCAACTTTAGCACGGTTGGAAAGCTCCTGCCAACGCGCCGTGGTGACGTCACACTTCCAACATATTCCAGCGACGATTATTCTGTATCCAAAAGGAATTTTTGGTGTCAACGTATTAAAAAAAAAAAAAAAATTACGTCACTTCTATGACGTCATTTCATCTGCGTTTTCACTCAAAAAGCGCGCGCGCATACACACACACACACACACACACACACACACACACACACACACACACACACGTACGTACACACGCACACGTTATAAGAGAATTTCGTAATAAAAATTGAATTAGCAAAGAGACAAAATTTCCTATTTACCGAAATTCGTAGGAAGAGGCCGAGCCAGTCCATCCAACACATTTCTACAAAATGATAATTCTTCTTATTAGTTCGTTGAGGAATTCTGTAGTACACAAAGCATTTCTACAGAATTATGAATTTCCTCCTGGTTCTGTGGGATTTACATATTACACAAAGCCCCGCTCCAAAAGGGGGGTTGGGGGAGGGGGTTTCTGGGAAGGGTATATATTCGTTCTCCCCCTTTCCCCTCTCCCCCTCCCCTTCCCCCTCCTACCCCCTCCCCCTCCCCGTATTGAGTTGTGCAAATCCAGATGATGTTCCAAGAAACTGAATGAAATTGTCAACAGAGGTGAAGTTCTTAAAGACTCGATCTTTTGGGTTTGAGGTGGTCTTAGTCGCAGCTGGTTTTAGTTGGAATGGTTTTAGTCGGAGATGGTTTAGTCGGAGATGGTTTAGTCGGAATGGATTTAGATGGTTTTAGGCTGAGATGGTTTTAGTTGGAATAGTTTTAGATGTTTTGAGTTGGAATGGTTTTAGATGGTCTTAGTCGGAGATGGTTTAGTTGGGATGGTTTTATGTGGTTTTAGCCGGAGATGGTTTAGTTGGAATGGTTTTAGATGGTTTTAGTCGGAATGTTTTTAGATGGTTTTAGTCCGAGATTGTTTAATTGGAATGATTTAGATTGTTTTAGTCGGAATGGTTTTAGATGGTTTTAGTCGGAGATTGTTTAATTGGAATGGTTTAGATTGTTTTAGTTGGAATAGTTTTAGATGGTTTTAGTTGGAATTGCTTTAGATGGTTTTAGTCGGAGATTGTTTAATTGGAATGATTTAGATTGTTTTAGTCGGAATGGTTTTAGATGGTTTTAGTCGGATATTGTTTAATTGGAATGGTTTAGATGGTTTTAGTTGGAATGCTTTTAGATGGTTTTAGTTGGAATTGCTTTAGTTGGTTTTAGTTGGAATGGTTGTAGTCGGAAATAGTTTTAGTCGTAATAGTTTCAAATTGTTTTGGAATGATTGTAGTCGGAAATAGTTTTAGTCGTAATAGTTTTAGATGGTTTTGGTTGGAATGGTTGTAGTCGGAAATAGTTTTAGTCGTAATTGTTTTAGATGGTTTTAGTTAGAGATGGTTTTGGTTAGAGACTGTTTTTGATCTCCAAGTTGAACGAAATAAACCCGCCATTAGCCACAATAAACTCGTACAAAACCCGATAAGTTCAAAATGGATTAAACGAGAAAAATTTTCTGATCAATTTAGGGGTTGAAAGGCTCCTTTTGGTTTGAATAAAATCTATTGGCGCTAGCCAGAATAGACGTCTTAAAGTCCTGTTGTCCTCTAAAGAGTTAAGAAGTTGTTAAACCAGATAGGGAAAACTGAGTTGATTCTTAAGCTCTTTCGCTAACTAGGTTAGGGATTATGGGGTTATGTGGAGACATGAAAATTAATAAAATCGTCTGGCGGTGGTCCCGGTAAGGGGAAAGGTACCACCCGGTACGGAAGGGGAAGGGAGAAGGGGAGTGGGCGGGGGTGGGTGGGTGGGTGATTTAAAGAGGCTATGCTGACGTAAAAGGTTTAAAGTTTCCGCCCCGTTACGCAGATTAAAGGGATTGCAAACAGATAGAACGCTTAATGACTCTGCAACATTAGTTGAATATAAAGGAATGTTCTCGATTAATTGTTTGATGTCTGCTGCTGCTGCTGCCGCTTTCATCATCATCATGACCACCTTCAATACGGTTCTCGTAATCTTTCGAACCAGGTTAACTGCAGAGGTTATGGCCAAGTCTTGACGGGGGTTAACGGGGGTTAACCTCGAATCTAAGGTGGTTAACCAATCGTGAAGGGGTTTAGGTTGATTGAGAAACCCCTTAGGTTGGGTTACTTGCCCCCCCTTCCCCCCAGAACGTAATTAAATTGTGTGGATTTAACCCAGAATAAAGTCAATGATAAGCGACACTGTGTTGATGATGTGGTCTTATGGAGTCTGGACGTAGTTGCTGAGACTTCAGACTCTTCCATTCAGTCAATGGAAGACCACTTGTTCCCAATTCACCTGAATAAAATCTTCCTACCTCAGAAAGAAGGAATTCTCTCAGATACGTATATTGTCTAAAGAGGCCGAAAATGTAAATACGAATTTAGT
>NC_134791.1:11136644-11156644 GCF_046742065.1 Oratosquilla oratoria | reverse complement strand
GGCGGGGGGATGGGGGGTGAGGTAGTATGTGTGAGCAAATTTTGACGCAGCCCGAAGGGATTTCTCCCCGTCTTCTCCTTTATGCATGGGGGGGACGGAGAGGGGGGGTCGCCGATTTAATGAAGCGGCCTTGCTGTGGATGTGCTGTGTCTTGCGACACTGCTTCTGACCCAGGGCAGTGGACAAGGTGCAGGGATGACCCGTCATCCAGGAGGTGCTAAGATGAGAGGGAGGGTGGAGGGGTGTGGAGTGTATTCAGGGATGGAATGGGTGGGAATGATTTTATGCCTTTTCCTTTTTGGCTACCTCCCTTGTAAGGGGGAAAAAGCCTTGGTATATGTATGTATGTATATATATATATATATATATATATATATATATATATATATATATATATATATATATATATATATATATATATATATATATATATATATATATATATATTTGTGTGTGTGTGTGAGAGAGAGAGAGAGAGAGTTTTTCTCATATGACATGTCCTCTCCTCCCCACCCAATAGATAAATAAATAAATAAATAAATAAATAAATAGATAAAAAATAAAGTGCCCCAAAAAATCTGTATCACTTAAATAGAGGGACACCGTGACTACCATTATCCCGGACCCTATAGAAGAAGACGTACAAGGTGCCCATCGCGCGCAAAGATCTCGCTTCGACTTGGCATCACGCAACGCGTGCTTGACACTTCCTCTAAGAACCTTGACATGCCCACGCGTATTGATGGGCCCCAGTCACCTTGCCCACGCGTATCGATGGGCCCTGAGATCCCCCGTCCCCCTCCTCCCTTCTCCCCTCCCCCCCGTCCCCCTCCCCCTTCTCCCCCCTCCCCCCATCCCCCCTTTCACACTTATCGATAACCTTGTGAGTGCCACCTCACTGATTTCCTCGTTATTCAATATTTGCTTCGTCAGAATCGACGTCTACCCCTCCCCCTCCCCCCTCCGGTTCTTTCTCACTCCCCCTCCTCCCTTTCCTCTTACTCTCCTACCACCCTCCCCCCCCACCCCCGCTTTTCTCTGTCTCCTTCCTCTCACACCTCCTCCTCCTTCCTTTCAGTCCTTCCCTCCTATTGGCATCTCGCGCGTCTCTAAAGAAATGTGTATTTTTCATACCTCTTTGGGAGTTCGCGGTAGGTGATGTATATATATATATATTTATATATATGTGTGTGTGTGTGTGTGTGTGTGTGTGTGTGTGTGTGTGTGTGTGTGTGTATGTGTGTGTGTGTGTACACATATACATATATACTCGTACATATACCAAGGGTTTTCCCCCTTACAAGGGAGGTAGCCAAAGTCAAAAGGCATAATTCCACTCCCACCCATTTCATCTCCACCCTATTCACCAACCCTACATCCCGCTTTTCTTGGCTCCTCCTGGATTATAGGTCATCCCTGCATCTCGCCCTCTACCCTGGGTCAGAAGCAATGCAGCAAGACACAGCACATCCACAGCAAGGCCGCTTCATTTAATCGGCGAACACGCGTCTCCGGCCCCTCATGCAGAAAAAAGAAGACTGGGAGAAATTCCTTCGGTCTGCGTCAAAATATCATTACACATAACCACACCCTACCCCCCCATCCCCCACCCAGTCCCCTCCATGCATCACCGCATCATCCATATACAACCATTCCCCATTCACATGTTCTGTCTTCTCCCTTCCCTCCTCAACAGACATCCCCCTCTTTCTCAACGCCCCTTTTACCCCATCCATCCATATCATCCTCAGTCGTCCCCTCCTGTTCACCCCATCCACCTCCGCATATATATATATATATATATATATATATATATATATATATATATATATATATATATATATATATATATATATATATTGTGTGTAGGGATTACATATATTCTGTGAATTTCCTTTCCCTGGAAGCTGTGGTAAGAACGAGCGTTTGGATCTCTCCCAGTCTGAGGGTGCCAACGCTTACAGTGCCAATGAGTGCCAGCTCTCTCTCTCTTCCGGCATTATCGAATATTCGCTCACTAAATTGCCGTCACATTTATGCCATTGTGCAACAAAGGAGGGGCCTCGTTCTGAGCCCGCGATGGGCTAATAGGTATCGAAATATACGTTTACAAACGTTTGCCCGCCCGTGATTCACGACACATGTCCCCCCAAACGTTTCCAGGTCGTTCGTTATCCACGTCTGAAACGTTTGGTGGCGTTACGGACGTCTAGAACGTTTGTCGGTGATGCATTGCAGACGTTCGGAACGTTTCTGCTGATGTATTGGGGCACGTCTGAAACGTTTCAGGGTGATTTGTTTCGCGTTGAGGAACAACAACGAGCGGCGCACGACGCGATAGAACGGTCTTTTCCCGAAGTGGTGATACATTGCGGCAACTGATTCGGTTTTATTTCGGTTTTATTTCGTTTTACCTTTCTTTATTTCACTTCCTTATATCTTGTTTTAACTTGTTTATAAAATTTTGATTTTATTTTCGTTATATTGTGTATACGTGTGTGTGTGTGTGTATGATGTTATAGTGTACCAATATATATTTATATTTTGGTTGTATGTATATATGTGTGTGTGTTTGTATGTATAGTACATTTTTTGCCTCGATTTTTACTAACTAGAAATCCGCAGCCCCACAACGGCTGTCAATGGTCCTCTGGCACTCCTGTAAATTCACTATCATTGGCTACTAGTAATACGAGATCAGTCGCCGGTTGTCACTTCTCTAGGGGTCGGTCCGGACACCGATTGTCAGCCGCTCGGGTCTGCATCTTCTGATGGAGGTGAGAAAGTTGGTGGATTTGGAAGATGGGCAGCGGGGAGATGGTTCTCTCTGACGTCCCGGTTTCACCATTGTCTTGGATCACGTGTTGGACTCGTGATCGACAGCTACTCCCCTCCCGGATGAGAGCTCAGAGCTCATATATGACCTATCTATGGGCAATGCTTGACCTTGCACGCACACACACAACTATCCTCCTACGAGAGTCGGAGTAACGACTCGCAGCGCAGCGATACTGAAATTATTTCAGCCCTGGGCGGGATTCGAACCCGGATCACCGTAGTGGTGGCCGCGAACGCTACCACTGCGTTGTCGAGTGTGTGTATGTTTGTCCAGTATTTATATTAAATTATATTTGTCAATTTTTTCTCCTTGAAAGGGAGTGTCGTTAATATAACAGTACTAGGATATTTATCCACCCTTTTCATGGAAAGGAACGAACGTTAATAAAATCGCCTGGCGGCAGTTTATGTGTAAGAGTCCATGCGGGCGTGGAGGGCCGTGGGCGGCGTGGGCGTGGCTTTGATTGTGTAACTTCGGTGACTGCATCTCCAGGTTCACAGGCGACGTGCGAGGCCCTCCGAGCTCAACCCGATACTCGAAGACCGGAGCGGCGGGAATCGGAGCCGGTTGCCACGCGCGGACCCACTCGCTCCCGCCGCGGTTTCCGACCGCGCGGTCGGCGGTGACTCAAAGCGCGACGGTTAACTTGATACGGTTGCCGACTTGGGGGGAGGTGGGAGAGGGGGAGGGGGGCGGGGGGAGGGGGAGTGGAGTTGGGGGGAGGGGGGAGTGAGGTGATGGAGGGGAACCGGTGCTTGTTAAGTGATCCTGCTGTGGGTTGTCCTCTCACGTTTTCTCCTGTACTGTTGTGTGTGGCAAACAGGTGTACTGTGTGTGTGTGTGTATGTGTGTGTGTGTGCGCGTGCGTGTGTGATGGGATTGTTCTGTGTCTTTGTGGCTGTACGTGCCCAAGTGTTAGTGCATGTATCCGTGTATTGTTAGTAGGTATGTACATGTGTGTATATATACACACACGCACACACACACACACACACACACACACACACACACACATATATATATATATATATATATATATATATATATATATACACAAAATGTATGTGTGTATATATGTTTTCCTCTTTTTTCATTCCATGACTCGCACGACTCCGCTAACTTCTTCCACGTCACTCCTGCAAACTTCTCTATCTCATCCCTCCACCATCTGTCTGGTCTCCCTCTTGCACGCTTCCCATCTCACGGCGTCCGTTCAGGAACACACTTGTTCCTTCACGCATCTTTCGTTCGCGCTAACTTGCCTGCCCAATTCCGCTTCTTACTCTTTTTATCGTCTCCACAATATCTCTCCAATTTCTCTCTTTCACCCTCTCTCTAGCCTCTACTGGATATGCCTTTATCTGGTGTTATGTGTTTTGTCATTAATTAGTGTGACCGATATCAAATAGATGTTGAATAAGACGGGCTAAGACACAGACTGGATTGATGTCAACTTCCTGTTGGATATGTCTTCTAGTTTTACTGCTGCATTCTATTTATTATGATGGCAAACAAGAATTTAGGTGGGACCTCAAATTTCGTGAAGACATACCCAAGTAGACACAGACCTAGTCTGGCAGGGCAACACACACACACGCGCACACACAATTTCAGTATCGCTGCCCTGAGTCGTTACTCAAACTCTCCGTGGGCTGGGAGTTATGTGTGTGTGTGCGTGTAAGGTCACAGTATTACCCATAGATCGGTCATATATGAGCTCTGAGCTATCTTACGGGAGGGAAATATCTGTCGATCACTAGTCCAACACGTGATCCAAGAACAAGGTGAATCACACACACACATGATTTGAGACAGGATAAAATGTAAAGTAGGAAACGGGACTCTTTGTGTATTGGTGCTTTCTTGTTTATTACACACACAGTACACACGCACGCATGCGCATGCAACGCATATTATAAAATTGTGAACGAAAAATATGACCTTAAAATGGTGCCTGTGTATGTACAGCATGGGTGCAAAGTAGCTCTAGAAGAGGCGGAGGAATACATCGTCTCGTGTCCAAAGCTGCGAAAATAGTTTTAGTAAAATCTTTGTTAATTAAGCTTAACAGTGTTTCATCTTGGGTATTAAAGGTTCTTGTAAAGTCGGTTATATTTAGTGGGTCCATTGAGGTTGGTGTAAATAAGTGGCACTAGTTTTAAGAGCGCAATATTTTCTGTAATGTGTATTGTCGATATTTCAAGCCGAAAGTACTCAGTGTGGCGAGATTGTTTTGTTTGAATATAGTGTGTGATTTTTCAAATTCATCACTTCCCTCCTTATCTGGAAGAAAAATAAGATGAAAGGATTTTCCTACAACTCACTAGGGATATCAGGTAATGAAATCATCAATGTGGATATTGTTATTTGTGGAATAATGATGAAAATGGGAATCAACTTTGTTGGAATCTTGGCTGACCGTTGACACGACAGTGACGTCATATCGACTGGACTTGGCGAAGGCAAAGTTGCCTTTATCATATTTCATTATCATCATTATTATTTTTGGCATTTATGTAAAATATAAGGAAAATAAGAATGAAATGTTTACTTATTAAAAGTATATAATAATTGAAATGATTCGTGTTAGACAATAAATTACTACTTGCGGTAGTTCAAGGTCTACGTTAATCATTGAGAATGTGTTGATTGATTTGAACATTTAATGAAGACAATGAACTAAGCTTCGGATGTGCATTTTGTGAATTAATATTATATGATTGCGTTGTATGCAAGAATAACTGCCAAGTCATGTGTACGTAGAATTTATGGCGAAAGATAATATTATTAATAAACATTGCAGATGACCATTTATATTAAGAAATTATATTTAAATGAATTGGATTATTTCAGTCTTGGGATTTGAATGAAATAGTTTGGTGAAAATTAGAAAAAAAAAGTGTTTAAAATCTTAAACTAGTCGATATTTTGGGAAACTACAATCTTTCCTCTCCCTCTCCCTTCCCCCTCCCCCCCTTCCTTCCCCCTCCCCCTCTACCTCCTCCCTCCTCCTCCCCCTCCCCCACACCTTCATCAGAAACCTTCCATCCGCTATTCCCAACATATGAATGCATATACATGTACGTACGCGGTATCGCTGGAATGACTTTGTATCAAGCCAGAAAGTCTACTGTGAGCCTAAGTCTGGACCTTTTACCAGCATATATATATATATAATATATATATATATATATATATATATATATATATATATATATATATATATATGCATACATGTAATATTTGTATCAGAGACCGTGAGACCTTGTTTCCATGTACCATATCTAGAAAAAATAGATTCTTCAAAATAACATAGTTACCATTATAACATAGTTCACATAGATATATCCACATTCACTGCCAGCTGGTTACGAGGAAGCTGGCTCCAGTTGGCCAAGAAACGGAAGATGGAGTAGTAGCCAGCATTAGCGCTTCGATATTCATTGCTGGGAACAGTACGCCCAAGAGATGAAGGCAGTAGTAAAGTAGAGATTGAACGGGGAGGGGGTGGGGGATTGGTAGAAAATAGAGTAGTTTGTGTGTGTGTGTGTGTGTGTGTGTGTGTGTGTGTGTGTGTGTGTGTGTCTAATCATGACAAAAATAGTGCGTGATTCTGGTCCGTAGGGGTTTCACTCGCTCGTAAGATATCTTCGCTAAACCTACGCAGTTCGTACCTCATTTGAGGATAAGAGAATGTTTCGTGGCTCTGGTCCGTAGAGGTACCATTTAAAGGTACAAGATAACTGACTACATAGATTATATACAGGAAATAGCCAAGAACTGGTTTGATAATTTTATGGATAGGAATAGGTAGTAAGGGACATGGAACTGTCTAGTATAGGCCTTATGGTCCCTTGCAGTCTCCTCCATTCTTACATTCATATGTTCAATACCCCATACAGGGGAAGGAAGAGAGGGAGGCAGTGGATATCCTAATGTATGAATTGTGTTGCCTTTTGTCTATCACCAATTTGTGTTATCATCTCCATTGGATCTGAATTAAGTCGGACCCGCCTGTGTGGCAACAGCTGCAGACGGGGTTGTTGCCATAAAGCGGGTCTCGCTTTTCTCAAACCCGAGGAAACAGAATAGTTTCTGCATAATAGGCTTCCTGGGAACCATTACGATGGATGAGGTACTTCCCAACCTACCTACCTACGTACCAGCCTACCTACCTACGTGCCTACTTACCGACCCAGGTTCTGAAGAGGTTGTATTGTGTTACCGATGTATTGTTGTTTTGTTGTTGTTGTTCTTGTTGATTGTGAATATTAAGTGATTGTCCCAAACGTCATTTTGGTTTTAAGGTAATGGTACACCTCTTCCTCCTACTCTTCTCCCCAAGAGAATTATAATTAATTATAGTGTGTGTATGTGTATGTATGTATGTATATAGGTATAAACAAGTGTGTGTGTGTGTATGTATGTATTTAGGTATAAACATAAATGTGTGTATGTATGTATGTATATAGGTATAAACATAAGTATGCGTGTGTATGTATGTATATAGGTATAAATATAAGTGCTTGTGTGTGTGTGTATGTATGTATATAGGTATGAACATAAGTGTGTGTGTGTGTATGTATGTATGTGTGTATGTATGTATGTATATAGGTATGAACATAAGTATGAGTGTGTGTGTGTGTGTGTGTGTGTGTGTGTGTGTGTGTGTGTTGATGCAAGCATCCTCGCGCACCATACCGGGACGGGACGGGATGCAAAGATCACAATGAAAAAAAAAAAAAAAAAAATCTGGCGGCGAGTATCGGGTCAACCTTTGATCCGATCATCCCATTGGCCTCGTGTGTGTGCGGAATCCGACGCAAGAATGCGCCGTAATTGTTGTTTTTGCGACGTAATTGTTGCATTGGAGGTGGGGGGGGGGGTGTCTTTGATGTAGAAATGAATTGCCACAGCCGTCCCCCCTCCACACAAGAAAAAAAAATACTATGAGTTCCCTCCCCCTAATTTTTTTTTTTTTTTCCCAAGGGAAATTTTGCGCCTCTGTTCAGTTGGCATCCTGATGTGGGTTGCCAACCTTTCTGTGATTGTTTACGTTAGCGCTTTTGGGGGGAGGGGGGAAGGGAACTTTTTTCCCTCTCTCTTCTTTTTTCTTTTTCTTTTTAATTACACCGGATTGTTGTGCACAAACAAGAGATTTGTTTGTCGTTTCCGCCGGCAGTCCCACCAATAAACGTACGCCATCGCGTCGCTCCTAAACGGGCTCGAATCTGTCAAAGGCCAAAGGAATTTTATTGGTCAACTTGTGTGGGAGACGAATGATTCGCGGCCCGACAGGGGTCGCGGTCGAGGAAGAGTCCGCTCGAACCGTGGGCCACCCGTCCCGCCGTCACAAATAGACCGCTCCCTCTATTGGGAAGCTTCCGGTATTCAGAAGGGCAGTTCCGAAATTTTGGAAAAGCGTACAGGAAGGACTCAGGTGTTTTTGTTCCGAATATAGACACCGATCGCGACTGGAACTCTGGAATAACGGGAGGGGGTGTCCTCTGGTTTAGTAAAAACATTTTGGATTAAGTGAAGAACTTAGAGATTGTGTCTTTGTGGTTTTTCACACACACACACACACACACACACACACACACACACACACACACACACACACACACACACACACGAGTTCTGAGTTCTCTTCCGGGAGGGAAATAACTGTTGACGAGTCCAACACGTGATCCAAGACCATGGTGAATCACACACATACACACACACACGCATACATATATATATATATATATATATATATATATATATATATATATATATATATTCCTTTTACAGAATACTGTTATTTGGCTCTGTCAATAAAATATATGCATACACTTGCGAAAAAGTGCATATAAAAAGTTACTTTAGGAGAAATAGGGTTTTCCTTGGGTGAATAAAATCGTCTGTCGATAGCCATAATGAATCTTGGAAAACGAGAGAAAAACACAAGATTAAACAAAGATTTTACAAATATCGATCATGAAAAAACGGGAATAAGTATGAGATTATACAGATCTGGATGCTGGAAAACAGCTAGATAAACAAACAAGTAAAGGAATGACTAAATAGATTAATTAATATACAAACGAAAAAAATAGGGAAGGAAAAAGAGAGAGGGAGAGAGAGAAAAAACAGGGAGGGTGATATGGCAACACCCACGCGATGGAAACGGAAAGGGCCTAAAAATACTACAACTAGGAGGAGGAGGACGAGGTGAAAGAGGGGGAGGAGAGGGATGGGGAAGAGGAGGGGGAGGAAGAGGAGAGGGATGAGGAAGAAAAGGAAGAGGAGAGGGATGAGGAAGAAAGAGAGGAGGAGGAAGAAGAAGAAGAGGAAGAGGATCAATAGGTGGAGAAAGAAGAAGAAGAAGAGGAGGAGAGGGATGAGAAAGAAAAGGAGGAGGAGGAAGGGGAAGAAGAGGAGTAAGAGGAGGACAGGGAGGAAGAGGAGGAAGAAGAGGAGGAGGAGAGGGAGGAGAAAGAAAAGGAGGAATAAAGGGAGGAAGAGGAATAAGAAGAAGAGGAGGAGGAGGAGGAGGAGGAGGAGCTGTTGGTTTAAGGCAAGGCTGGCACAATGCAATCTTGCACGCAGTCAAAAGAAAATATGGGTTTCCCCTCGCGATAGCCCGTTCCAGGTAAACATTCCAGATTGCAAACTCGAAGAACACCGGCCCAGGTTGAAATGTTGGGCCAAAGAGTTCGCTCCCACCCCCCTCCCCTGCTCTCCCCCCCCTTCCCACCTGCTTCCCACGTGCCAGGGGGGAAGTAGGGGGCAACAAATTCTGACCCATGATATTTGAAGAGATATGTATATATACAATACGCACACACACACACACACACACACACACACACACACACACACACACACACACACACACACACACACACACACACACACACACACACACACACACATATCTCTATATATATATATGTGTGTGTGTGTGTGTGTGTGTGTGTGTGTGAGGGTTTATATATGTATATATATATATATATATATATATATATATATATATATGTGTGTGTGTGTGTGTGTGTTTCGTTGCCTGCTGTTTAGCAAGTTTCTGTGTATATATACATAGAGTATACAGTGGCTCCCTTACCATAAAAACAGCTTTCTGTAAATAAAGTTTATGTTCAATACCACAACTGGAATGTATGTGCGCCGAGTCCTGGGATAGCGTGGTACAGTTCCGTGTGCCCGGCATAGTAACGAGCTGAGATCGAAGCCCAACGCGCCACAGCAATCGAGACAGACAATAGCCTCTTCACGGAGATGAATAAAATCGCCTGGCGGCAATTGGAAAAGTACCACCCTGTATGGGGTTCAGTCATTGGTTGAACAGTACATTTGGTGGCGACCGTACATAAGACATTCGAGGTAAAGGTGTTCTTCTGCTGTTTCTGATCATGTAAGACAAATACCATTACCATGACCACCATCATACTCGGAGGGAGCGGAAGTTGGGCTCTCCCGACCGTTTTGAAATGGCGAAACCACGTCTGAGATTGGGCAGCCAGCGATTTGGACGGGTCCAATTTTTTTTTTTTTTTTTTTTTTTTTTTTTTTTTTTTTTTAATCCGCGTCCAGTTTCTGGGGTGAATAAAGTCGTTTGGTGTAAGGTATGGGTTGAAAGACAGAATAGAACCTGGGGAGATTGACAAATGTTGGGCCGGGGGATTTAATTTTTTTCTTCTTCTTTTATTTTCTTTTCTCTTTTTCTTTTAAGATTTCGAGTCGGCCACCCGCATCACTCGGTTTCCACCTTGGCGCTCGTGCCTCTCTTCATTTCGTTTTTTTTTTTCGTTTTTTTTATCCGTTTAATTTTATTTCGTGTTTGCTCTGTAACGGAATTCCTGAGTCTTGGGCTCTTTGAATCCATTTCCGAGGTCCTTAAAGAACCTAAAACAAAAATATTGGAAAGCACTTTTCTCGAGGTTTATCATAAAGCGCTCTTCGGGATCTTCGGAAAAGTCTGTAGATCTCTCTTGTTCCCCTCAGAGGGAGCTCTGTAAGATTCTTAGCGTCGGCGGCGGCTATTTTTCCTCCTGCTTCTTCTTCTAGTAAGGTTCTTTGATTTTGACCGTTATTTCTCAGCAGATTTTCTAAAAGCCGCCTTTGATTTTGAACGGCATTTAACGGCTGGTTTCCTGCAGGCTAACTTACCTTTATTTCAACCGTTATTTAACGGTAAATTTCTCAAAGACGTTCTTTGACATTGACCGTTATTTAACGGTCGCTTTTTTCAAGTTGTTTTTCGTATTGGTCGTTCTTTGTTTTTTAACTGATTTTTTCCTGATAGTTCTTGGATTTTGACGGTTATTTTCGTGTCACCGGAGAGACGTGGGTGCAACTTTATTCTTACCGTCGCCAGGTGATTTTATTCAGCTGAGGCATGGAGGATTACTAGGGAGGTGGTTAGTTTAACGGAGAAGACGGGTCATTGAGTGAGACAGCATTGTGTTGATTCTTATTCAAAAAGATCTATTCTTTCTCTGTATTTATATGTAAATTTCAAGAGCTGGGTTATATGAATTGTATTATGTAAGAACCATTTTGGGATCCTTTGACTTGGATATCTCCTTTGTAAGGAGGAAAAAAGCCCTTGGTATATAGATAGAAAGAACTATTTTCGAATGGAATGAATTTTTTGACTTGTTTCTAAAGATGAATAAAATCGTTCGGCGCCAGATAAAAAATGGTGGACTCGTCAGGAATCGTGATTTCAGACCATCTCCAGTACCTCCTGCCGTTCGATTTTAATCAGTTTCAGAACACACACACGCACACACACACACACACACACACACACACACACACACACACACACACACACACACACACACACCGGGATTTGAAGACGGGGGGATGGGGCTGCCTTGGCTGATGAAAAAGTCTAATATAGGACCTCGTTTCGTCCATTCTTGCGTCAGTTTGTCAACTCTGGCGGCGATTGCTGAGTTGCATAATGCAAGAGACGCAATCTGAAGTAATCGCTCTGAGGGCCGCGCGCGCGCTCGCCCTGCGCAACACGGGTTCTGCTTTAATGTACCTTGACGTGGCCCTCCCCCTCTCCCCCTCCCCCTCTCCCCCTCTCCCCCTCCCTCCCTCTACCCCCCTGTGGCCCCCTCCTCACTCACCTCCCTCCTCTTCCAACCTCCCCTGGACCCCACCCACCCCCACCCCGTTCCTCTTCCCTTCCCTAAACACACTCTGCGGGATACATCTCTCTCTCGCTTCCAAACTCTCTCTCTCTCTCTCTCTCTCTCTCTCTCTCTCTCTCTCTCTCTCTCTCTCTCTCTCTCTCTCTCTCTCTCTCTCTCTCTCTCTCTCTCTCGCTCTTTCATTCTCTCAATCTCTCCCACCCTATCTCTCTCTCGCTCTCGCTCTTTCACGTTCTCTCTTGGATTACCTTTCTTTTTTCCTCTCCTATTCCATGTCTTTCCCTTTCTCTTCCTCTCTCCGAGTTATCTCTCCCTCTCTTCTCTTCTCCCCCCACACACTCTTTCTCTATACATATGTAAATGTATGTATGTATGTATATACGCACACACACACACACACACACACACACACACACACACACACACACACACACACACACACACACACACACACACACACACACACACACACACACACACACACACACACACACACACACACACACACACACACACACACACACACACACCTTCTATCTCCCTGTTATTCCCCCTTTCCCTCCTCCAGTCTCTTACCCACCGCGCCCCGACAATGTGGCACTCCTCCTCCTCCTCCTCCTCTTCCATCACCCGAGTCGAATCCTTCTTGGACTTCCTCTCAATCCGCGACGATTCTCACCCACCCCCACCCCCATACCCTCTCCCTCTCTCCAGGTCCACCTCTCTCCACAGTCCACACACCCCTTCCCTCCACATCCACCTCTCTCCACTTTTTCTTCTCTTATCATTCACCTCTCGCCATATCTCCTTTCTACACACCTTTCCCCTCTCTCAGCTCCCTTCTCCCTAGCTCCCTTCTCCCTAGCTACCTCACCCTGGCTTTCTTCTCCTTAGCTCCCTTCTCCCTAGCTCCCTCACCCTGGCTCCCTTCTCCCTAGCTCCTTTCTCCCTAGCTACCTCACCCTAGCTTCCTTTTCCCTAGCTCCCTCACCCTAGCTCCCTTCTCCCAAATTCCCTCACCCTGACTCCCTTCTCTCTAGCTCCCTCACCCTAACTCCCTTCTCCCCAGCTCCCTTCTCCCTAGCTCCCTTCTTCCTAGCTCCCTTCTCCCTAGCTCCCTTCTCCCTAGCTCCATTCTCTCCTACTCCCTTCTCCCTAACTCCCTTCTCCCTAACTCCCTTCTCCCTGGCTCTCTCTCTCTCTCAGCACCCTTTCCCTCAGCCCCCTAACCCCAAACTCACTTCTCCCTAGATCCCTTCTCCCTAGCTCCCTTCTCCCTAGCTCCCTTCCCCCTAACTCCCTTCTCCCTAGCTCCCTTTTCCCTAGATCCCTTCTCCCTAACTTCCTTCTCCCTATCTCCCTTCTCCCCAGCCCCGACTCTCCATTTCCTTCTGCTTCACTTTCTCCATTCTCTCATTCCCCTCTCTCTCTTTCACTCACCCTTTCCCCTCATTCTTTCCCTCACCATTTCTCCTCGCGCTTTCCTCTCGTCTCTTTCCCTCACCTGTTTTCCCTTCACCTTCCCTCACTTGTTTCCCTTACTCTCTTCCCTCTTTCTCTCACTTTCTTCCCCTCACTCTTTACCCTCTCTTAACATGTCTTTCCCCTCTCTCTTGCTCTCTCTTTGTCTCCCTCCCTCTCTTCCCCTCTTTCTCGTTTCGGCGTTCTATATCTCAATTCATCTCCCCTCCATCTCTTTTCCTCTCTTTTCCCCTCCCTTTCTTCCCGCTCTCTCCCTTCCCCTCTCTTACCCCTGTCTCCCCTCCTCATTCCCTCTCCCCTCTCCTCCTCCCCTCACTACTTTATCTTCTTCCACTTCTTCTTTTTTCTTCTTCTATTACTTCTGTTTCTTCTTCTTCGTCTTCTTCTTCTTCTTCTTCTTCTTCTTCAGTTTCTTCGTATCTTCTTTTGTTTTTTTCTTCGTCTTCTTCTTCTTCGTCTTTTTCTTTTTCGTCTTCTTCTGTTTCTTCTTCGTCTTCTTCTTCTTCTGTTTCTTCTTCGTCTTCTTCTTCTTCTGTTTCTTTTTCGTCTTCTTCATCTGTTTCTTCTTCCTCTTCCTCCTCTGTATCTTCATTCGTCTCTTCTTCCCTCATCTTTCCTCTCCATGTCACCTTCATTCTATTTCTCCTTCCCTCCTTTCCCTCTTCCATCATTGTTCCTTCCTTCCTTCCTTAATACACTCCTTTTCCTTTCCTTCTTCCTTTCTCTCATTTTCTCCTCTTCTCTCCTCCTTCCCTTCTTTCCTTCTTTCTTCCTTTCCTTCTTCTCTCCTTCCCTCCCCTCCCTTTCCCTTCCCTCCTTACCTCCCTCTCCCTTCCCTCCTTCTTCTTCCCCTCTCTTTCCTTCCTTTCTTCCTCCTCTCCTTTCTTCCTTCTCTCCTTTCCCCCATTTCTCTTTTTCTTCTTTTCTCTTTCCCTTCTCTCCTTCCCTCCATCCCCTTCCCCTTCCCCTTCCCCTCCTTCTCCTTCCTCTCCCTTCCCCTCACCTCTCCTTCCCTCCTTCCTTTCTCTTCCCCTCCCTTCCCCTTCCTTTCTTCCTCTTCTTTCTTCCTTCTCTTTTTTCCTCTTTTTCTTCTTTTCTCTTTCACTTCCCTCCCTCCTCTCCCCTCCCCTCCCCTTCTTCCTTCCTTCCCCTTCCCTCCCTCTCCTTCCCTCCCCTTCCCTCCTCCCTTCCCCTTCTTCCCTCCGCCGTAATGTGCGACAGCCAGTAAAATCAAGTCCGCTACGGCGGAGGCGCCGCCGTCCCAAGTCCTGCTGAAGCCATTTCTCCCTTTGTGCTCTCCGGGCGAAGGATCACTCTTCCTTCCTCCTCTTCCTCGTCATCTTCCTCCTCCACCTCGTCTTCGTCTTCCTCTTCCTCTTTCTCCTCCTCCTTCGTCATCCTCCTCCTCGCCTTCCTCTTCCTCTTCGTCATCCTCCTCGTTTTCGTCATCCTCCATCTCCTCATTCTATCCTCCTTCTTTTCCTCCCTCTCCTCTTCCTCTTTCTCTTCCTCTTCCTCCTCCTCTACATCCTCCTCGTCCTCCTCGTTCTCCTCGTTCTCCTCCTCTTTCTTTTCCGCGTCCTCGTCCTTCTCTTCCTATTCCTCCTCCTCTTCCTCCTCCTCTTATTCCTCCTCTTCCTCCTCGTCCTACTCCTTATCTTCTTCATCCTCCTCCTCCGAACAAACAGACGGTTTCCCTGGATTAGTTTCTGCACATGCTTCTGAAGCTTCTGCCAGAGCCGCACCCCCCCCCCCCCCCGGCGAGGTTCCGTGGAACCTGAGGCGTTGTCCTTGACACCTGCTCTTCGATGTCGCTCCCGCACCAGAATGGAACCATCGGGCGTCCTTATAGCAAAGATATTAGTTAACTTAACCTCTTTGTTTAACCCAGTATCTCCCTAAGAGTCAGTCTTAAGCTGAATAAAACCGTCCAGTTTTAGCTAGAATAGAATCTTTAAGCGTGACACGGGTTTTCAAAGACGCCCCCATACCCCCCTACAGTCCAGACCACGTGAAAAGCCACGACCGTGGCTCAGAACACAGAAGGCACCCATTGTCTTGCCCACAATATAAATCTCCTGATATGAGGTATACGAAGACTGTAAGGGATCAGTCTTCTTTCGTACGGTGGAAGTCTTCCACTGGACCCATGACAATAGAAAGCCACGATCAGGGCTCGTCAGGGCCTGGAAGTCGTTCCCTCTCTCTTCCTCCCCACTCATCCACTCCCTGTGGCTCTCTTTCTTCGGGTACCAGTGATGTACAAAACCGCGAAATTGGCTGGAAGCAAAATGACTAAATCCCAAACCTTCCTCTCCCGCACACCCCCGCCCTTCCTCTCGTTCTGCCCCTCGGCAGCTGTGATGTACGAAGCCACGGAAGTCGCTTGGAGCAAGGAAAGGGTCGAATCTTCTCCTCCTCCTCTTCCTCCTCCTCCCCCTCCTCCTACTCCTCCTCCTCCTCCTCCTCCTCCTTCCTTTCCTCTCGATCTTCCCCCCCTTGGCATCAGCCATTTTATATATCCTCGCTTTTTTTTTTCTCCAAGGCACCACTGAGGCGCTTGTTATTAACTATGTCGAAGAAATATGCGAGAAATTGTCCGAAGTTAAGACGGACCAGTACCGTTTATCAGAACGGTCTGCCCCTTTCCCGTTAGCGGACTCCTCTTCCTCCTCCTCCTCCTCCTCCTCCTCCTCCTCCTCCTCCTCCTCCTCTTCCACCTGCGGAAGATTCCTCCTGTTGATGGTTCCTCTTCTTCCTGATGGTTCCTCCTTCTCCTCTTACTCCTGCTCCTCCTCCCCCTCTTCCACCTGCGGAAGATTCCTCCTGTTGGAAGTTCCTCTTCTTGTTCATGGTTCCTCCTTCTCCTCTTACTCCTCCTCCCCTTCCTCCTCCTCCCCTTCCTCCTCCTCCTCTTCTTCCTCCTCCTCCTCTTCTTCCTCCTCGTTATCCTACTCCTGCAGAAAGTTCTTCGTCTTGAGGAAGGTTACTTTTCTTGTTGATGGTTCCTCCTCCTCCTCCTCCTCTCCCTCCTCTTCTTCCTCCTCCTTCTCTTCCTTCTCTTCCTCCTCATCTTCCTCCTCTTTCTCCTCCTCCTACTTCTCTTGAAGAAGGTTCCTCCTCATGCAGGAAGTTCTTCCTATAGAAGGTTCTTCCTCCTGCAAAAGGTTCTCTTCCTCCTCTTCCTCTTCCTCTTCCTCCTGCAGTAGGTTGTTCCTCTTGAGGAAGACTACTCTTCCTGCTGAAGATTCCTCCTTTTCCTCCTTCTCCTGCAGAAGGTTGTTCCTCTTGAGAAAGATTACTCTTCCTGCTCAAGGTTCCTCCTCCTCCTCCTCCTGTGGAAGGTTCCACCTCCTCCTCCCCCTCCTCCTCCTCCTCCTCCTCCTCCTCCTCCTCCTGGAGGTCTCGCCATCTACAAGAGGAGGAAAGGTGGGATCCGTCGAAAGGGCTCATAAGGACGGCCTAATCCCTTCCATCCCGGAGGCTGATCTCGTCTGAACGAAGTCGCCCCGTGTGAGTTCGAGTCAAATTCGAAGTTAATGTCAGAGGGCAGAACCCGTTGATGAAGTTAATTCAACCCAGTCACTTCAAGAGCCACTTCTCAGTTAAACCAAACAATCCCACTGTGGAGTTTAATCTCCCAGGCCCTCGACGGGGTGGTTCTGCCTTGATAAAAAATCCTCAGGCGGCAGATGGGTGTAATCCTTTAGGTGGATTAAGGATTCGCCTTAACTGAATAAAATCTATCGGCGGTAAATATTTTATATTATTAATTTTCATTTATTTATTTATTTATTTATTTATATATATATATATATATATATATATATATTTTTTTTTTTTAGTCATGATGTATCTTCACCATGTAATTTGTCGAGGATAGGAGTTATTTTCCTTTGAATAAAATCACGTGACACCACACGTGGGTTCCTCGAGCCCAATATCGCAACCGGAAGACTTAAGTATGTCATTGAGTGAGAAAGGTCCTGAGTCTGAAAGCTTTAATCAATGTTTATAGTTCCCGTATAGTTCCCGGCGATGGGCCATACCTCGGCACTATAGTAGATTGCTGCATCCTCTCTTCCCCCGTGAAGGTGCCGCACCCCACATATTTTATTCTGGTCAGCGTAGTACGGTTTTATTCAGTTCGGTGGGGACTCGTCGGAGTAAAGAAGGTGACCTGAGATGACCTATTTGACGGATGTCACCTTAGAGTAGTAGGCCCTTCGGCCGGGATGGCGGGATTTGTTGATTATATTCTGGCTGACGCCGGAGGATGTCGCCTATAACGTGACGTCTTTAAGTGACATGTCTACGAACTTCGTACTAGAGGTGGGGGCCGCATCACTGTAGTAAAGATCCGAGTTTAAATCCTCCTTACTGATGTATTTCTTGAGGAGCGAGGACATTGGTTCTTGAAGGTCTAAAGAAAACGTTGCAGCTCTTGTGGAGACCGGCTAACCAGGTAGTAATCCAAAACTCGGTTAAGTAAAAGTATTGGAGGAAATTTAAGTAACTGGGTAACTGGCATACGGTGTATTAACCATCTGAGGTTAATAAAATCGTCTAACGCTAGCCAGAATAAAGTGTTTGTCTTCAAGTCGGTCGCAGGGAAGGCTTAAGGGAGCGTAGCTTAATAAAATAATTTGCAGTGAATCAGAATAAAGTCTTCTAAGCATCTCTGATCCAGCATAGTCGGTGTTATAAAGTCGTTTTTATCTGTGTGTTAACATGCGTTAATTCGACATTTTAACTAGTCTCGCTAACCTGCGTATCACCGTGTTAACTCGGTTGAATGTGCTATTGCCCACTTGCCCATCAACGTTTATCACCGGTTAAGGGCACGTTCACCCACACGTTCGCGAACGTTTGTGGGAACGTTTATTTGAGCGGGTTTGTGTACGTTAACGCGTATATAAGCTGGTTGTTAGGCGGAGGGAGTGGGAGGGGGAGGGGGGTCTCATTCGTCACCCAATTAATCAGACTCGTTGCTTATTCACTTGGTGTGACTGTGGCCACTTTGGGCTTCACAGCGAGTGACGGAAATACAGTAGGTGGGGTCCTGGCTACCGCAAGCATAAATGACCCCTAGTATTATCATTATTTGATTTATTTATTTATTTTTGTTTCTCTATTTGTATTTTCTGTTCTCGTGTATATTATTATTAGATATTATTTATTCATTTATTAATATGTATATTATTCTTATTATTTTATTATTATTGTTATATAATAATAAAAATAATATAAATAATAATATACGGTTTATTGGGTATAGAGCATTACTGCTGAAAATATAAAAAATAGTGAAAAAATGTTACAAGGATTAAAAAACAAAATAAAACAGTAAGCTAAGGAATAGGTTTGTGTGTATGTGTGTGTGTGTGTGTGTGCATGTATTTATTTTTTTTTTTTGGGGGGGGGTTGAGTCATGCGCTGAGATTGTGTCTCGGACATTGTGTAAGTTCGCAAAGGTTGCATATCTGGAAACATTGAATGAAATGAGGTGCCCAACTTTGCTATCAGCTTTCGGGGGGAAGTGGTGTTGGGGGGAGGGGTTGTCCTCCCCCCCGGGGGGGGGGAGCTCCGGGGGAGAGGAGAACGACTCTCTCGAACTTATGCTAGGAAGTCCGGGGCATGACGGATGAACTTGAAGAAAGGCAGTGGAATAGGAAAGGAAAAGGGAAATGAAAGCGGAAGGAAAAAAGGGAAGGTAAGGAAAAATGTTGGGAGGGAAAGGGGAAATGAGAAGGGAAGGGAAGGGGAAAGGGCAGGAGAGGAAAAGGTTTAGGAAGAAAAAGAAAAGGTAAAAGGTAGTGGGAAAGGAAAGAAGGGAAGGGGAAGGGAAAAGGGAAGGAAAGGAAAAAGGTTGGGAGGGAAGAGGGGGAAATGAGAAGGAAAGGGAAGGGAAAGGACAGGAGAGGAAAAGGTTTGGGGAGGAAAAGAAAAGGTAAAAGACAGGTAAGGGAAGGGAAGGGAAAAGGGCAGGGAAGGAAAAAGATTGGGAGGTAAAAGGAAGGGTTTAAGATAGGTAAGGGGAGGAAAGGGTAGGGGAATGAGAAGGAAAGGGAAGGGAAAGAGGAGGAGAGGAAAGGGTTTGGGAAGGAAAAGAAAAGGTAAAAGAGGTAAGGGGAGGGAAGGGGAGGAAATGAGAAGGGAAGGGAAAAGGGTAGGAAAGGAAAAAGATTGGAAGGTAAAAGAAAGGTTAAAGATAGGTAAGGGGATGGAAGGGGGGATGAGAAGGAAAGGGAAGGGAAAAGGGCAGGAGAGGAAAGGGTTTAGGAAGGAAAAGTAAAGGTAAAAGGTAGGTAATGGAAGGGAAGGGGAGGGAGAAGGAAATGAGAAGGGAGGGGAAGGGGCAGAGAAGGGAAAGAGAGTGGAAAGGAAAGGAAAAGAAAGAGAAGATGAAAGAAAAAAGAAAAGGAAGTATGTAATGAAGGAGATAATGAAAGGAGGAGGTAATTAAAATGACGTGAAAGGGACTTCAGCCTGAAGTGAGGTCTCGATCA
>NC_134791.1:11114144-11131644 GCF_046742065.1 Oratosquilla oratoria | reverse complement strand
GAGACGAAGAGAATGACGATCTGGAAAAAGCGGAAAAGGAGGACAGGGAGGAGGAGGAGGTGGAGGTGGAGGAGAACGAGGAAGAGGACGAGGAAGAGGAGGAGGAGGAGGAAGCATTCAAGAGGGAGAAGTATGTTCGAGGGGTTTAGGAGATAGGAAGAGGGCTTAGTGGGAAGGGTCTGCCTTGAAGGGAAAATGGGTTTGTGGGGCGGAGAGAAGAAAGGAGGAGGAGGGAGGCGGAAGAGGGAGGAGGAGGGGTTGAGGACGAAGCTAAAGCTAAGAAGAGAAGGGCGTGAATCTCTCTTTTTTTTCTTTTTCCTTTTCTTTTCATAAATTTATTAAGACGTCAGCACAGTCACGCTTATGAAGGTCCTTGTTATGTTGGAAGCAGGACTTGGCGCTGGGGCGGGTGGGGGGAGGGGAAGGACGTGGAAAGCGGACTGGGTAAAACGGACTTCGAAAACGGACTTATTAAATGGACTTGAAAGGTAGTTAAAAGAGTCTTGGAAAGGACTTAAAAGTCTTAAAATGACTGATTTTTTTATTATCTAAAATTGGTTGGAAACGGATTTAAGAGGTCTTAAAATTGCTTTAAAATGATCGAAAAGGATTTGAAATGGACTTTAGGACTTTAAAAGGTAATTTGTCTTGGGTCGTAACCTCTTGTGTACAGTGATGTTCTTCGAATTTTTTTTACGCAATTGAAGATCAGTGATCCGTCGCCGGTTGTCATCGTGTGAAAAAGTGATTGAAAATAATGAAACTTATTAGATCGAGAGACCGAGTGCCTACCCCTTGGGACCGCACCTCTAGACGAAGATGAGGAGGGTGTTCATGGGCTCTGAAGCTGGGCGGTTTGGAGATAATCCCCTCCGACGTACGTCACACAAGCCCGCCATGTGTGGGTGCCCGCCATTGAGACCAGAGCGAGGAGCTGACACCAGAGGTCGCTTAATGGCAACCGAGGTCGTCACCTTTGCCCTGTGTGCTAGGAGCGCAGAAATTGCCCGAAGCTTAAGGGGGGGAAACTTCCCCGAATTTCAGGGACAGGAAAGGGTAATTTGGGAAAGGAAGGGGAAGGGATGGGGTAGGGGAGGGGAGAGGAGAGGGAGGGGGAGGGGAGCGGAAGGGCAGGGGAGGGGAGAGGTGCACAGGTCTGAAATAGAAGTGTACACATATACGCACACACGCGCACACACACGCACACATCGAAATGAACGGGTCCATGACGAAAGAGGAAGAGCAGATTGCGAGAGATGAAGAACGGGAAAGGAAAGAGAGGAGGAAAGTTTAGGAAGGGGAGAGAGAGATAGAGGAGGAGGAGGAGGAGGAGATGGGAGGGTAGGGGTGTAGTGCCTCGCTGTGGACCAATTGGACGCCCCACCTCCCATTTTTGTTTTTGTTCTATATATGATTATGTATTTGTTTGTACATGTATTTATTTATTTGTTTAATTAATTATTTTTGAATTTATAAGTTTACCTATTTTTAGAAAGAAATTAGATATTCTTGGTTGAGACTAGGTACAGTAACCAAAGTAATGTCACCCAAAAAATTAATTAATAAATACGATTTCTATTTCTTAAATATATTTTATACGTACATAACACTACATAAGCATAATCCTTTATCATGAGACAAAAATAAACGTAGAGGAAATACGCCAGACCCTCAACAAAGGAAAGAGCATTACCATGCAAAAGGTCAGAAGAAACATAATGACCTTTTTAAGCGACTGTGCCTAAAGACCAGAGACGTAAACCCTTAGTCAAACAAGAAGAGTTAACCCCCGAGATTAACATGGGGTTTAATTTGATCTTAAGGAATCTATTCAAGTCTTGAACATAAGGGAGCTCCAATATTCCATGAATAAAGAAAATGTGTGTGTTTGTGTGTGTGTGTGTGTGTGTTTTGCCTTATTCCGTTGTGAAGATGATTAAAGACCAAAACCCGTAATTGACATGGTTAAATCGAAGAAAGATTAATATACATATATATATATATATATATATATATATATATATATATATATATATATGAATGTGTGTAATTCACCATGGATCACGTGTTGGACTCGTGATCGACAGCTACTACCCTCTCGGATGCTCAGAGCTCATGTATGACTGATCAATGGGTAATGATGTGACCTTACACGCACACACACACACACACAACTCCCTCCCCCTCACGACTCGTAGCGCAACGATACTGGAATTATTTCAGCCCTGGGTGGGATTCGAACCCGGACCGCCGTAGTGGCGGCCGGGAACTCTACCACTGCGCCATCGAGTCGTGGTGTATGTGTGTATACATATATAAACCGTTCACCTTCCCAATACAGAACAGAAATCTTCACCCAGAATAAAATACATGAGTGCTTCACCGAGCCCCGATCACCACGACCAAAGTAGAAGATGAGGTTGGGTTTTCTTTAAGAAAAACTACTCTCCAGTTGACCAGCCTTAGGCGACATCCGTCTTCGCGTCTCGCCTTCCGGGCTGAAGCTAACGCTGTCATCCTCCATGAAGACGTTGTCTAATTGGACTACGATGAGGAGGAGGAGGAGGAGGTGAGGAAAGTTTGAGGAGGAGGAGGAGACGGGAGGAGTTTTAAGGTAGTGGACGGCTCCCTCGGGCTTAGGGTTCTCTTTCCCTGTCGTGGTCTTCGGGTCTGTTATGGTCTCGAGTTGGTCTCGAGGACTGCGTTTTTTTTTCTCGAGATCGAAGGTTCTCTCAGCTCTCTTCCTCTCTGTCTCCTCCCCCTCTCTCTCTCTCTCTCTCTCTCTCTCTCTCTCTCTCTCTCTCTCTGTCGTGTTCTCGAGAAGTGTCTCGTGTCTCGAGTTCTATTCTATTGACCATGGGCTTGTTCTCCTTTGTCCTCAAGAGTGTTCTTTCGTGTTCTACACATTGTTATATTTTGTTCTTACTCTTGTTATATCGCGTTCTCGAGCCTGCTCGCCCCTGGTCTCGAACACGCTCTGTCGTGTTCTCGAGCATGTTCATCCTGTTCTCGGGCTTTTGTTCACCGTGTTCTCGAGGAGCGGCGCGTGTGTTCTCGTGTCCTCGTGTTCTGGTTGAGGTAAAACAAAAGAGTTTTGTGCTTTGTGGCGAAGATAGATGGGGGCTGAGCCACCGGGGAAGGGGAGGGGGAGGGGGGAGAAGGGGGCACGGGGGGGAGAGGGGGGAGAGGAGAAGGGGGACCAGGGAAACGTAGAGGAAGTTGGGAAGCCAGAAGGTAGAGGCACGTGATTAGAAGTGTAGAAGAGGACATTCGGCTACTTCTCTCTGTTATAGTTCCTCTTTAAGGCGTCTTTAGGCACCTCTCCAGGCAAAACTGTCATATATACACACGTTTTTTTATCACTTCGCTGGTCATGATTAGGACGGTCTTCCCGTGCTGGAGTGTTCCATAAAGTAAAAAAAAAAAAAAAAAAATATATATATATATATATATATATATATATACATATACATTGATTCTTGCGCGTGGTGACGTACCTGATATATTTTGTTATGGTGAACGGTGGATGAAAATTATCATTCGGATGCGTCACAGAGTTGAATGGTTAAAAGACATCTCGAAGGCCTTAGTGAGCCCGTAGACTCGCTATACAGACATTTCGTGTAACGCAAGTAGGTCCATACGTGTGAATGGCAACCCCGTACCTCCCCCATCCCTCTTCCCAATTCCCCTTCCTCATCCTCCCTTTCCTCCTTCCCCCTTTCCTCCTTCCCCTCCACTCCTCCACATCCTTTTCCCTCCCCTTTCCCCTTTCTCCCTCCCCTCTTTCCCCCTTCCTCATTTTCTCCCCCTTTTCCCTCTTCCCTCCTTCCCCCTTTCCCCTTTCCCCCCGTTCCCTCCTTCCCCTCCAGTCCTCCCCATCCTTCCCCCTCTTCACCTTTCTCCCTCCCTCTTCCCCCTCCCCCCTCCCTTCTCCCCCTTCCCCCTCCCCCTTCCTCTCTCCCCTCCTTCCCCCTTTCCTCCTTCCCCTCTATTCCTCCCCATCCTTCCCCTCCCCCTTCCCCTTCCCCTCCCCCCTCCCCCCCCCCTTTCCCCCTTCTTAGCTGACGGAGTTGAATGGATAGAGGTACCGGGCGGAGAACAGGACGACGACGACGACGACGACCGACGAGGACGAGGACCGGAAATCAATGACACGGACGCGGAATCTACGGCCGGAGAGCATGGCGGCCAAGTCTGAAAGCGGCAAGGAAGAAGTAAAACACACACAAACACACACACACACACACACGCACACACACACACACACACACACACACACACACACACACACACACACACACACATACAAGGAAGGGGGATTCTGGTTCGAAAAACGGGGAGTTCGGAAGAAAAGCCGGAGTGGAGGGGGAGGAGGAAGAGGAGGAGGTGGAGGAGGAAGAGGGGAGGAGGTGGAGGAGGAAGAGGAAGAGGAGGAGGAGGAGGAGGAGGATAAGAAGAATAGGGTGAGAGGAATAAGTGCCGTAATATACACAAGGGGGGCCCGTGTTTGGAAAAAAAAATGGATAAAAAGGACAAGAGGGAAGAGGAGGGGGTTCGATTAGAAGCAGGAAGAGGAGGAGGAGAAGTAGGAGGAGGAGGAGGACGAGTGGAAGAGGAAGAGGACTAGGAAGATGATGATTAGAAGCAGGAGGAGGAGGAGGAGGGGAGAGGAAGCCGTGAGACACACACCCCCTTGGGGGCCGTGCTGGAAAAACGGGGGAGGAGGTGGAGGTTGAGGGAGAAAGGGGAGGAGGAAGAGTAGGATGAGGAGGAGGAAGAGGAGGAGGAGGAGGAGTTCGAGGGAGAAAGGGAAGGAAGAAGAGTAGTGTGAGGAGGGGGAGGAGGTCGAGGGAGAAAGGGAAGGAGGAAGAGTAGCAGGAGTAGGAGGGACATTATTAGGAGGAGGAAGAGTAGGAGGAGGAGGAGGAAGAGTAGGAGGAGGAGGAAGAGAAGTACAATGAAGAGGAGGAGAGAGGAAGAAGTAATACATACACACACACACACAAGTAGGGCCGTTCTCGAAAAACTGCGACGGCTAAGCGGGGGAAGAAGAATTGAAGGAGGAGGGGAAGGAAGAAGAGTAGGAGGAGGAGGAGAAGGATAAGGAGGAGTTATAGCAGGAAGAGGACTAGTAAAAGAAGTAGGGGACGGGGAGGAGGAGGAGGAGGAGGAGGAGGGGAAGGAGGGAGAGTAGGAGGAGGAGGTAGACAACAGCAATGACGGGAGGGGAGCAAGCGGGCCCGAAGAGGGGAGAGAGGGGAGGGGAGGTGGGGGACAGGAGAGAGAGGAAGGCGGAGGGGGAGAGAGGAGGGGAAGGATAAACGTGAAACCCAGACCGAAATAGATGAAGAAGAAATAGGAAGAAGAGAGGAGGGACTGGGGGAATGGAGTATGTGTAGGTGTGTGTGTGTGTGTGTGTGTGTGTGTGTGTGTGTGTGTGTGTGTGTGTGTGTGTGTGTGTGTGTGTGTGTGTAGGTGTGTGTAGGTGTGTGTGGGCGAGAGAGAAATAAAAAGTGAGAAAGAACACTGAAAAAGGAATATGTGTGCGTGAGCGAGAGAGAGAGAGAGAGAGAGAGTGGGTAGTTGGATAGGGAGAAAGAGAGGGGGGGAGTCTCGAAACTGCCCGACTGCAAAGGTAGTAGCATACAATTGGTGGGGAGCAGAGGGGGAGCCTTGGGCCGGGGATGGGGGGAAGGGAAGGGGGGGAGGAACAGGAGGGGAGAGAGAGAGAGAGAGGGGGAGGTTGGAAGGAGAGATGAGAGAAGGGTAGAGAGGACTGTGACGTTGCGATGGCATGTGACAGTGGGGGATGAGTGTATGAAGGTGTGGGGGCTTTTAGTGGGGGGCTTTTTGGGGGGGCTTTTTTGGGGGGCATGTATGTATGGCACTTCGGGACTCAAGACAGGAACGCGTTGGGATCTGAAAGGGCGTGGTGGAGCGTGAGGGAGCATGGGGGCGTGAGAGAGGGGGGGAATGGGGACGAGGGGGAGGGGGAGGAAGCGTGATTGAGGGTGATAGGGATTTGAGGAAGAAGAGGAGTGATGAGGATATGAGGAGGGACGGGGGGGTGAGTGTTGGGGGAGAGGAACGGAGAAAATGGGGGGGATTTTTCGTTGGGGGAGAAGGGCATGAGGGGGGAATCGGGACTGAGGGAGAAAGTGAGGGAGTGTACGAGTGAAGGAGAAGAGGACTGGGATTGAGGGAGTAGGGAGTGTAGGAGCATATGAGGTTAATGTATGAGTGTAGGAGATTGTGAGTCAAGGAGCGTGAGAATGAGGGAGCATCGAGGGCGGATGAGGGTGAGGGAGGGAATGGGTATGGGGAGCATAGGTACGTGGGTGAGAGAGAAGGGGGATAACTGAGGGGGGGAAGGAAACGTGTGAGGAAGAAGAGGGTGAGGGAGTTTAGAAGATAAGGGAGCACAGAAATGTGGGAGAGAGGGAGGGAGGTAAGGAGGGAGGGAGTACAATGTAATGCATGTAGAAGAACCAAGAGGCTTATTTGCGAACTTGGAGGCATGTAAGAGGCACCGAGACGCAAGAGAGGCGTGTAGGAGGCACGTTAGGGATACCGGAACATGTTAGAGGCACAGAGGCGTGGAGGAAACCTCCGTTTACGGAGGCATACTAAATTGCGGAGGGACGTGGAGTGGCGCCCGGGGATGCCTCCTTCAGAGGTTTAGAGGTATGCAAAGGGGCCTCGAGAGGCGGCTGGTGGGTCCAGAGGCATGTTAGGAACGTGGAAGTATTTAATTAATTAACCCCCTTTTCGCCTCTGCAGTGGCCTCCCCGGGGTGTGTTTGTGTACGTGTACGTGTTTCATACCAAAGGGTTTTATTCGGAGGGTTTGGTCCCTCGAACACTGCCGAGGGGATAAACGGAAAACCGAATAACAAGCTTGAGGTTTCTGTGGTCTAATTTAGTTTTGTTTTTTTCTTATTTGTTGTGTTTTGTTTTGTTTGCTTGTTTTGGTGCAGATGATTTGTTCAGCAGGTAAGAAGGACCCTTACCTCTCTCTCTCTCTCTCTCTCTCTCTCTCTCTCTCTCTCTCTCTCTCTCTCTCTTCGAAGGCATTGTAAATTTGAAAATACAAACAAAACAAATCTTTCAAAGCTAGTCGTGGCCTTCATATATGCCTTTAGCACAATCTTATTCAGATGATACATAACACACGCGCGCGCACACACACACACACACACACACACACACACACACACACACACACACACACACACACACGCACACACACACACACACACACGAGTAACTTACACCCCAACAACGGATTCCAAAGTTCAGCTGCACCACGACTGTAGACGTTGCAGAGACCGCCATCCCAAGGCGCTTTGTTCTTCTGACGGGCCCTCCTGAGTGCCAGGTCGTTGTTATGGTTCACCGGTGCCTCTCTCCTGGCACTGCCTTCGGGTTTTGTCCGGACTTCGAGCGGCCGTTCCCTGCCGTGTTCTCGCCGGGCGGTCCTCCTTCGTCGGGAGGAGGAGGCCCGAAGACGGTCAGAGGAGTGCGTGGGTGTAGACAGAAGGGTGTTGGAGGTCTGAGGGTGTGTAAAAGAGATAAGAAGTGTGTGTAGAGACGTGTAGTTATGAGTTATGTAGTGTGATACAGGAATGTATAGAATGTACGTAGGGGGACTTCCGACATATGTAGAGGTATGCCAAACTGCGTAGAGGCATACCCATCGTGCGTAGAATGCCCAACGTGCGTAGAGTTACACCGATCGTGCGTAGAATGCCTAGTATGCGTAGAGACCAGCCAGAGAGCGTAGAGGTAATACCAACGCTGCGTAGAGGTATATCACTGTTGCGTAGAGAGTAGGGGGGAGCCAGTGCCGCATGCAAGTGTACATGAAGTTGGCGTTGTTGCTCGGCGTAAGGGCATGAAGAGTGCTGCGTGTCGGGGCGTTGATGGACCTGACGTGACCACAGTGCGTGCGAGCCGCTTAGATGTATGTGACGTGGCGTAGGGAGAGAGCGAGAGAGAGGGAGAGAGAGAGGGAACGAGAGAGAGAGTGACGGAGGAGGGGAGGAGTGTGCCAAGACGTGTAGGAATAGACAGAACGCACGCGAGGACGATTTAGGCGAGTGTAACGGGGGGCTTGGGGAGAGTAACGGCGTGGGGAAGTATAACGTAAATTAGTGTAACGGGGTATTAGGGGAGTAAGAGGTCGTGGGTGAATGTAACGAGACATGGGGCGTGTAACGTTGCATTCAGGGTATGAAGGTGTAACGGGAGATGGGGAGTGTAACGGCGTGGGGAAGTGTAACGTAAATTAGTGTAACGGGGTATTAGGGGAGTAAGAGTTCGTGGGGGAATGTAACGAGACATGGGGCGTGTAACGTTGCATTCAGGGCATGAAGGTGTAACGGGGGATGGCAAGTGTAACGGGCCGTGGGAACGTGTGATAGGACATTGTGGATATAACGAAACATCGCGGGTGTAATGAGGCGTGGGAATGTGTGACGCTCCGTGGAATTGTGTAACGGGGCGTGGAGAAGTGTAACGGGACTTTCTTTGCAACTTGCCCGAAGTTTCCTCTTTATTATTATCATTATTTTTATTCTTATTTATTAATTTATTTTATTCATTTGTGTTTATTCGTTTCATGTGATTTTCAATGAGTAGACCATTTTCAGGAGTGTTTTTTTTTTTCAATTTGGTTCAATTTTATTTCTTTATTTATTTATCAATTAGAAAATGGCAAGAGGTGGGTCCTGGTTTTGTAGCGCTGAATGGCCCTATAGCTCCGGCGATTGCCGAAAGGCCATAAATCTCATCAATCAATCAATCAATCCTGGTTTTGTATCTCGCCCCTCACTTTATTTAATCATCAGTACTAGTAGCAGTAGTCGTAGTAGTAGTAGTAGTAGTAGTAGTAGTAGTAGTAGTAGTAGTATTTTTTAATGATAGGCGGGTATGGCTTACATCAAACAACCGGTGATGATAGGTGGGTAAGACTTACATCAAACAACCAATAATAATGACAACCATCACAGAATTGAAAAGATATCACAGAAAAGAAAATATACCATCAGTACCAAAAGTCATGTCTGCCATTTTCATTTCAAAACGCTGACACATCTTCCTGATGCCGATTTTTTTTTTTTTTTTTTTTTTTTTTTTTTGAGGGGGGAGAGGCAATCCTTTTCTCTGAGAGGAAATAAGGTGGAGAAAAATGTCTCATCGTGTACAGGAACGGAGGACACATTTGCATTGAGAACTCGGGGGCGAGGGGCGAGTGGGGGGGGGGCGAGGGGCGAGCTTTTTGCTGCAGCGCCCCGGACCACGCACCACGTCGAAGACCCGAATGATGGCAAATGTTCTGATTTCCCTTGGAAAGGAGATCAGGTCGTGAAGCTTCCAGATCCCCGTGACTTCATGGACCTCCTTTTCTGTTTTGTTTTATCTTATTTTATTTTATTTTATTTTATTTTTTTAATTTATTTTATTTGTTCATAATGTCTCTCTTGCTGTCGCCCCCTGTCTCCCCACCCCCTCTCTCTCTCTTTATCTATCTCTCTCTCTCTCTCTCTCTCTCTCATTTATTTATTTTATTTGTTCATAATGTCTCTTTCTATCTCCCCCTCTCTCCCCCACCCCTCTTTCTCTTTATCGGTTTCTCTTCCTCCCCTTCCTCCACCTCTCTCTCATCCTCCCTCCCTCTCTCCCACTCCTCCATCTCTCTCTCACTCACTCCCTCCTCCCACTCCCCCATCTCTCTCTCCCTCCCTCCCTCCCTCCCACTCCCTTATCTCTCTCTCTCTTCCTCCCTCTCTCCCTCTCCGTCTCTTCCTCTCTTCCTCTCGGTCACTGTCTTTCTCTGTCTTCAGCGCCGAGCGTCCCATGACTATATTTATTCCTCTTCTTTTTCTTCTTCTTTTCTTCTTCTTTGTCTTGGTCGTCGTTTCAGTCTTCAGCGTCGCCGTCGTTGTAGTTCGTCTTTTGTCCTCTTTCGGCACCGTTGGAGCTTTGTCCTCTCAACGTTTGCCGTTGACAATTCAACGATGCCCATATATGGCAGCCATGCCCATATTTGGGAGTGATACCCATATATGGCAGTCTTAAATTCACATACTTGTCCTTTGCCGTCGACTATCATATAAGTAAATAAAGCAGACAAATAGTTGAAAAAGTCGTGAACGGAGAAATAGGTGAACAGATAATTGAAAAATAGGTGTGATTTAGTGAATAGGTATAAATAAGTTGGGTTTATTGTCAAGGGGTGGGAAATTGGCTCCAAATGCATAAACCAATTGAATAGAGAGAGAGCGATAAGTTGTGCGCGCTCACACGGAAAGAACAAATAGATATATTGCGCGCCTTCGTCTTGTTGCATAATATTTCGTTCGTGTTTTGTTTTTTTCTTCGTGGATGTGCAGATTCCGTGCATTCCAGGACTTCGAGTTTCTTCTTCTTCTTCTTCTTCTTCTTCTTCTTCTTCTTCTTCTTCTTCTTCTTCTTCTTCTTCTTCTTCTTCTTCTTCTTCTTCTCCTCCTCCTCTTCCTCCTCCTCTTTCTTCTCATCATCATCATCTTCTTTCTTCGTTTTCTTGCTTTCTTTTTTCTTTATTCTGTTTTCTTTTTTCTGCGTTTTTCTTCCCTTTTCCTTCTCATTTTCTTTCTTCTTTTTATTTCTTCTATTTTATTTTATTTTTATTTTTCTCTTTATTTTTTCTTCTTTTTTCTTCTTTCTTTTATATTCAATTTATTCGTTCTTTATTGATCTCTTTTTTTTCAATTTCTATCATTCCTCTTTTCTTTAATATGAATACAAAGAAAGACCCGAGATTGTTTCCTAACTAGCCAATCGCCATAGACGTCTGAGGAGCGACTAGGCCAGAGACGGCGGCTCCTGCCGTAGTTGGCCGTCCCCCTCCCCCTCCCCCCTCCTCCTCTTCACCACATGAGCGGCGAAGTTTCTGTCAACTTGTCTTCAATTTCCATCAACAATGGAGGGTCGTTATCAAGAGTGTGACAAGAAATTGGAGATAGAGTGTAGAGGGAGGGGGGAGGAGGGTAGGGGAGCTGATGTATCGATTTATTGAAGAATAAATTTAGAAATATGGGATGATTGCCTGGCGGAGTTTATACATTTTATTCATTTTGGCCTCAGATGATTTTATTCAGTGATGGGGGGATGGTTAAGATGCAGTGCAAAAGAATAAGTACATAATAGATTTAATAAAATAATAAAAATGTGAAATACATTATAGGTAATAGAAAAATGATCACTTCGAAATCTTATTTTCGTGAATATTTTTATTATTGTTAATATTGATATTATTTTTTAGTAGATTTTGTCATTGGCGATATTAATTTTTACCATTGTTATTATTATCGTTATTATTATTATCATCATCATTCTTATCATTATTGTTAGCATTATTGTTATTGTCACTTTTTATTGTTTTTATTAAAGTCCTTATTTGTCGGGCGGGTTAGGTTAGTGACGGAATGGGTGGGAGTTATTTTTTTGCCTTTGTTTTTAGGCTACCCTCCTTATAAGGGGGAAAAAAACCTTTGGTATATGTATGTATGTATTAAAGTCCCCATTGTTAGCATTATTGTTATTGTCACTTCTGTTATTATTTTAGTTATTAAATTCCCCATTGCTTTAGTAGATGGAAAGCAAACGTAGCTAAATCGTGCCATTACTCACCGTTGCTTGATCTACGCCATGTTTGTCTTCGATATCTTCAGAAAATATATTACTCCTTATTTATTCGTCAATGCTCGGCCAATATTTGACCATTAGCGTTCAACACTACCATCGTTTCTCACAACAAAGAAGACACAGTCGGTTGGTGTCTCCCCGTGGTGGATGGGCGTCCGAGAGGGTTGTCTCCCCCCACCCCCCCCACCCCGGGATCGAGTGCCTGCCTACGGGGCACCACCGTTAGTGTGGAGGAGGAAAGAAATGTATTATTTTCTTTGTAAGGGGGATTGGAATTGTTATTGACATTCGTAATTGATTTAATTTATGTTCTTTTAAATGAAGAACAACTCTTGCATTGGCTTGTGTTGAACATGAACTTTGTTCTTGTTCTTCAGGAGAATTGATTCTTTTTGTAATAAAATCGTCTGGCGGCAACCATGATCAACAAAAACCAAACGCAGATGTTCTTCAAGTCAAGAACAGACGATTTTGTTCATTTGGTGACGTCATCGATAACAGAAGAACATCGTGGTTCGCGAGCCCCCCGTTGCTGAATAAAATCGTCTCTTGTTAAATAGAATAAAATGTGTAGAGTGTGTCACCATAGTGTAGTGAGAACCGTTGGTTGTCTCTTGGACATGTTGGCGGCTTCGGCCGCAGGTGAGAAGAGTTGGTGTTAGCTTGTTGGCTGTAGTAGTTAACTCGAAACCTCTCTCTCTCTCTCTCTCTCTCTCTCTCTCTCTCTCTCTCTCTCTCTCTCTCTCTCTCTCTCTCTCTCCCGCCTCCCTCCCACTTTCATCTCTCTCTCCCTCTCCTCTCCTCTTCTTCTGTCTCCCTCTCCCTCCTCTCCCCATTCCCCATCTCACTCTGCCCTTCTCTTCTCCCTCCTCCCCTCTCCCCCTTCCCCGTCTCTCTCTCTCTCTCTCTATCTCTCTCTCACCCTCTCCTATCTCTCTCCCTCACCCTTTCATTCTCTCTCCCTCCCTCACCTTCTCCTCTCCCTCTCCTTCTCCTCTCCTTCTCCTCTCCCTCTCCCTCTCCTTCTCCTTCCAGACTACACTTCTTTCTTCCGGAAATTTCTCGTTTTATGTATCTTTCTGAAATTAATTCCATGAGAGGTACACAAACCTCTCCGTATTTCTTTCCCTTTCTTCTCCTCCTCTTGTCTCATTTGTTGTCTTAACATTATTCATCAGAACGAGAGCTTAATCTCCGCATCCCTTTGTCGTTTCATGCATTTGCGCCTGCATGACAAGAATTTGCTAAATCATTTTAATTTTTATCTTCATTGGCTTCCATTACCTCGTTCCGTGTTTCTTCAAGACTCTCCGACGGACTCCATGGAACCAAACGCCTTCGAGATGTCCGAACACATAGGGTTAAGGTGGTTAAGCGAAGGGGTGGGTTGGCAGTATCCGTAATGCCTTCAGCACGGTGGAGGATTCCCATAGATGTGGGTTCGAATCCCGCAATCCTCTCTGATTTCCATCACTGAGTGTTATCTGTATCAACATAGGGCAGAACAAGTGTGTAACATGTGTCATTGTACCTTGAGAACTTAGACAAAAATAAGCAAATAAATAAATAAATAAGTAATTAGATAAATTGAAAATAGATGAATAGATAAATAGAAAACAAATAAATGAATAAAATATCTTGTTCAGTAAAATCGTCTGATGCGCTGAAACAATCGGTTGTTTTAAGAAACGGTTAGACAACTTTATGGATGGGGATAACAGGTGGCCATGGACATGGAACTGCCTAGTGTAGGTCTTATGGTCTCTTGCAGTCTCCTCCATTCTTATGTTCTTATAAGAGTGATCGGGTTCAGGAGATTGAGATTAGGCCTAAAGCACGTGAAGGACATGGAACTGCTTAGTGTAGGCCTTATGGTCTCTTGCAGTCTCCTATATTCTTATAAGGGTGATCGGGTTCAGGAAATAAGATTAGGCCTAAAGCACACGAAGGACATTGAACTACATAGTGTATGCCTTATGGTCTCTTGCAATCTCCTTCATTCTTATGTTCTTATAAGGGTGATCTGGTTCAGGAGGTTAGGATTAGGTCTAAAGGACATGGAACTGCGTAGTGTAGGCCTTATGGTCTCTTGCAATCTCCTTCATTCCTATATTCTTATAAGGGTGATCGGGTTCAGGATGTTTTAGGCCTAAAGTACACGAAGATCTGGACACAGACTCTTTCACCCAAATAAATCTTCATTTCTCTCCCTTTTCATCACGCTGGCCTTGATGGAGGCAGTCTGCCCGTAGCTAAACGTTCACCGAATGGAAAAATCGGGCTGGATTGACCGACTGAAGAGAGATGGTGGAGATTGAGGGAGATGGATGCTGGCCACTGATGGAATCGCCCCAAGATGGGGGGTGTGGGGGAGAGGAGGAGGAGTGAGGGGGGAGAGGAGGAGGGAGGGGGAGAGGAGAGAGGGGGGAGAGGAAGGAAGATGTATGGGAGAGAGCCTCTCTTCAATTAACCCCTTCAACACGGCCACGTCCTTGATTGCATCTTGATCAGACCCAAAACCGGAGACTTCTTTCAGCTAAGGAGACTCTGGCCTCGAGGGGTCCCGGTGGATCGAGACCCCCTTCAGGGTAAAGGACGACTCCTCAGCATCGGGGGTTCTTGGCCGGAGGAGGTGGAGGAGGATGAGGAAGGGGGGACTGTGTCGTCATGATGAAGGTGGAAGCACCAGAAGGTTCGGGGCGGCTTATGGGAGTGGCGGAAACCAGAAGCTTAGGACATCCTTGACCCAAAGATTCTCCCCCCCCTTCCTCCTCCTCCTCTTCCCCTTCCTCTTCCTCCTCTTTCTCCTCCTCCTTCTCCTCCTCCTCCTCCTCCCTCTTCCCCATCCTCCTCCCCCTTTTCTCCATCCTCCTCTTCCCCATACTCCTCTTCCCCATACTCCTCCGCCCCCTTTTCTTCTTACTCCTCTCCCCACCCTCTTCCCTCTCGTCCCCACCCTCCCCCTCTTCTTCCTCCCTCTTCCCCACCTTCCTCCTCCTCCTCTTTCTCCCTCTTCCCCACACTCCTCCTCCTTCTCCTCCTTCCTCTTCCTCATCCTACCTCCTCCTCCCCATCCTACCTCCTCCTCCCCTACCTCTCCCCCCAAAAAAAGAAATAGTTTGATGTTATCCTGAACAAAATTATTAAAAGTGACACAGGGAACCTCAGAAGTGAGCCAAGACGATTAGACTTTTATCTTCGGCACTAAGAAGTCTCTCTCTCTCTCTTTCTCTCTCTCTCTCTCTCTCTCTCTCTCTCTCTCTCTCTCTCTCTCTCTCTCTCTCTCTCAAGTGAGCAGTAGTTTACCAGCGCTGCTATCCTTGTGGGACAATCTCGCCTTTCTCTTAAATCGAGGGAAATTTCGTGGCGCTTGTCTAAACTGATCCTTTCAGGATGACACTGAGCTTAGAGGGTTAGTTTTCTCCGATAAGGCTATGATTATAACAGGAGAACAAGATTAAGAGATAAAGATGGAAGACCTATTGGTCCGTGTCGAACTTACTACAAGGAATACAATCCATAATAATGATAATTATAATAATGCTAATGATAATAATGGTGATTATGGTTGTAATGATAGTAATAATAATAGTAATAGTAATAGTAATAATAATGGATAAAAATTATTAATAATAATAATGGCTAAGAATAATTAATAATAATAATAATAATGGCTAAGAATAATTAATAATAATAATAATAATGGATAAAAAATAATTTATTAATGATAATTGTAATAATAATAGTAATGGTAATAATAATGGATAGAAATAATTATGATAATAATAATAATAATAATAATGGATACAAAATAATTATATTAATAATAATAATGATAGTCATAACGAATGGAAAAGTAGTTTGTGAAGATGCATTGAATATCCCGCTCAATCTTAACGCTGACAAGAGTGTTACACGAGACCGTCTTGGCGGGAAGTCGATGCGTGTGGACAGGGAAAGAATGGCCACGGCAGTTGGCCCGGACTTTAATTGGCCATGGCTGATTGGCCGTAATCAGACCGGAGGGACAAAAGCTTCTTTATTACCGGAGACGTAAGGGGGGGGGGGGAGAGGGGGGAGAAGGGGGGGGGAGCTATGTAGTTCTGAACTGAGAGCTTAGTTAACAACAGGTCTCGTATTGTCTTCCTCGGATGGATTTACATACAAAAGGACCGAATTTACAACTTCATTTAGTCCTCTGGCTCCCGATATTAACATGGAAATTTCCTCTTTTTGTGTGTGTGTTTGTGCGCGTGTGTGTATTTTTCTGTGTGTGTGTTTGTGTATGTGTTTGTGCGCGCGTGTGTATTTTTGTGTGTGTGTTAGTGTGTGTGTGTGCGCGCGTTTGTTGTGTGCGCGCGTGTGTTTCTGTATGTGTGTGTGTGCATGTATCTGTTTGTGTGTGCGTGTGCATACGCTTGTATATGTTTGTGTGCGTTGTGGGTTTGTGTGCGAGTGTGTTTATGCTTGTATATATATGTGTGTGTGTGTGTGCGTGTCTGTGAGCATACGCTTGTATATGTTAGTGTGCATTGTGGGTTTGTGTGCGAGTGTGTTTATGCTTGCATATATATGTGTGTGTGTGTGTGTATGCGCGTGTACGTGTGCGTGTGTGTGTGTGTGTGTGTGCGTGTCTGAGCATACGCTTGTATATATTAGTATGCATTGTGGGTTTGTGTGCGAGTGTGTTTATGCTTGTATATATGTGTGTGTATGTCTGTGTGTGCGTGTGTGTGTCTGTGTGTGTGTGTTTGTGTGTGTGTCCGTGCGTGTGTACGTGTGTGTACCTTCAGAGGAACGAAACATCCTGAAGACAGCCACAATGCAAAGAGACGCCATTCCCGAAAGGGGTTTATGTATGCATTTCGCTCCGCGGGAGACGGGTTGGGGGTGGGGGGACTCAATTAGTTAATCCAGTTTACGAAATCGCAAACGTCCCTACCGAGTTAGTCTAAACAGTATAATAACGCTGCGTGAGTTTCCCCCTCCCCAGCCCCCCCACAGCCCCCCATGCAGCTTACAAAGCCCCCACACAGCCTCCTCCCCCCCGCCCGTCCCCCCCCTTCCCCACGTTCATGCAATCAAGTATGCAAGGAATTAGGTAGAGAACGGAATATTAAAGGATCAACCGCTAATTGGAGACGCCGCAACCGCCGCAGCTCTGCCGCACCCGCGCGCGGTTTACACAGGAAAAGCTGCGGCGGATTTCTGCAAATTATTATTTTTGGTTGACGGGAGAGGCGGGGGGGAGGGGGGTCCTCGTAATTAAATAATGGTACTAGTGTTGGCTAGGTTAAAGTCCTTGAAGGGATGGACCCTTCGGCTGAATAAAATCGCCTGGCGGCAGGTACAAAGGGTTAATCGAGATGAGAACCATTTCTCTCTCTCTCTCTCTTTTGGTCGTGTCAGAGAAGTCTTCAGGTGAACGAAATTTTTGGATTTATTTTGCCCCCTTATTCGTGTTTCTTTTTCTTTCGTGTGTCCAGAGGACCTCTTTTTTATGGGATGGCACGGAGGGCAAAGGTGACGTCTTCGGACAAAGTGAAGCGCCTTCTTGTGTAAGACCTGCACACGCGTGCGCGCATACACATACGTACACACAAACACGCACACAAACACACACTCAAACACGTATACAAACGCACATTCAAACACACACAAACACACACACACACACAAATACCCACACATGTACGTAAACACACAAACACACAAAATCACACACACAATCACACATGCACACACACACACACACACACACACACACACACACACACACACACACACACACACACACACACAAACACACA
>NC_134791.1:11109144-11111644 GCF_046742065.1 Oratosquilla oratoria | reverse complement strand
GAAAGAAAGGATTACAAAAATATATATATGCATGCACAGAGGAATGCGGGATGGAAATAAGGTGGGACGGCGGTCCCGCTTTGGGGTCCCCTGGATTGACGTAGGGGACAAACTAACCATTGGGCTAGACTCCATGGAGACTGGTAGGGGTATCTTAAGGTCACAAGAGGCTACTTAAGGTTCAGGTATTACAACCTTGATGATTTACATGTTTGATGACATATGAAATTATCCAATTTATGTAAACCATGATGTAGATTTGCATTGTGATCCTGGGTGGTATGGATCAAATTATATTCTATTAAGTTTATAATCACAATATTATCACTGAAAGAAGTGGATTGGGCGTTCGTCCAGTCAGTAGGATGATTATATATTCATATATATATATATATATGGTGTGTGTGTGTGGGGGGGGCTTACTCCCTATAGAAGGCAAGAATACTTTAAGAATGAGATGAGTGCGGCGAGGAGGTTTGTCATAATAAACTTGTCATTCACTTTAGTTAATTATGTTTGAGGAAAAATCCTCCTGCCCATATACACTATGAATATGTATGGATATATATATATATATATATATATACTGTATATATATATATATATATATATATATATATATATATATACTGTATATATATATATATATATATATATATATATATAATATCGATTACACTATCCATTTAGTTTTTTTGTAGCGATTATGGTATTTTAATTATTTCGATGCAATATATATTTAGCAAATATTGGATAGTAAAGGATACAAAACTAACCCCGACCAGACTATCCGGATTAACGACAGTGACTACCCGGGGTTTCCGAAGTGTGAATCCAGATTGAAGCCTGGCGAGGCTCGACATGGAGGCAATGTGGGGAATCTCCTCCGAGCCGGGTACTCTGCCCCCCGGCCCATCACTCCGTCAGCGTGGCAAAGAACGAGACTCCTGAGGAAGGAAGTCTTCGGGTCTCTCACTTCGGCACTTTTTCCAGTCTTCAAATTAGTTTGCAGAATAATGGTCTCGTTGGGGCAAGAGACTTTTCAGCCGTCATTATTGGCTCGGCACCGCTGGGAGGGGGAGGAGGACGAAGAAGAGGAGGAGGAGGAGGACGAAGAGGACGATAGGGAGGACGAGAAGGAGGAGGAGGGTAGGAATAAGGAGGAGGACGAGGAGGAGGGCGAGGAAGAGAAGGAGGAGGACGACGGGGAGGACGAGAAGGAGGAGGAGGGTAGGAATAAAGAGGTGGACGAGGAAGAGAAGGAGGAGGACGACGGGGAGGACGGTGGGGATAAGGAGGAGGAGGAGGATTACGGGGAGGAGGAAGAGGAGGAGGACGAGAATGACGAGGAGGGTCTGGGACGACCCTCGAGGAGGAATGCCTGTGACGACCCCCAGAGGTCTTGGGGAGAGGGAAAGAGAAGGAAAGGGTCGTTGATGGGTCGTTATGAGTGGCCTCTCTGTCGTCCATATATATTATTATGGCTAACGTTAGGGGGGTTTATTGATCCTGTTAGGGGCAGGGAAAGGAGTTAGGGGCGACCTTTCCTTCGACCCTGTGGTGGCGCACATAAACTTTATTATGGCTATCCACAGGTGATTTTATTACGCCTCCTGCTAGAGGCGGAAGCTTTTTGCATCGCATCTTCCTTGTCGCGGGTTCGAGTCCCGCACGCTTCTCCGATTTCCATCAGTGCATGTTGATTACCTGCCCCAACAGTCCCTAAAGGTACCGGCTTCGGTCACAGCTGCTAAGCGTCTCCTGGCGTAAGCTCATCCCTGCTGGGGTCATTGGCAGTCACAGGAAGCCATTCGGAATCGAACTGGGGCCTTTCGGTGGAGGTAAAGGAGGTTTTGCCTCGGTTGATTAAAATCGCTTGACGGCAGGTTAAGTCGTAAAGCTTGGGTTAACTGCTGAGGGGTTCGTTGCTCTCAGAGGTTAATTAGCAATTTAGGTGCAAATAATCTTTGTTCGCAAGACGAGTCAACCGGCACTCTTCGACTTAAGCGACCTCGAGCTGGGAGGTTCTGTAACTCCCCTTCCCTCGGATTTTTCTTTTTCTTCTTCTTCTTCTTCCTTGTTGTTGTTGTTCTTCTTCATCTTCATCATCATCATCATCATCATCATCATCATCACCATCATCATCATCTTCATCGTCTTCTTTTCTCTCTGTCACGCTTCTTCCTCTTCTTTTTCTTCTCTCTCTCTCTCTCTCCTCTCTTTTCTGTTACGCTCTTTCTTCCTCTCTCTCTCTCTCTCTCTCTCTCTCTCTCTCTCTCTCTCTCTCTCTCTCTCTCTCTCTTTCTCTCTTCCCTCTCCCCCCCCCTCTCTCTCCCCCCCTCTCTCTCTCTCCCTCCTCTCTCTCTCCCCCCTCTCTCTCTCCCCCCTCTCTCTCTCTCCCCCCTCTCTCTCTCCCCCCTCTCTCTCTCTCTCTCTCTCTCTCTCTCTCTCTCTCTCTCTCTCTCTCTCTCTCTCTCTCTCTCTCTCTCTCTCTGTGTGT